>NC_091987.1:87555515-87817671 GCF_044704955.1 Pristiophorus japonicus | reverse complement strand
CCCCCTCACCCTCCACCTCCTCCCCCCCCTCACCCTCCACCTCCTCCCCCCCCTCACCCTCCACCTCCTCCCCCCTCACCCTCCACCTCCTCCCCCCCTCACCCTCCACCTCCTCCCCCCCTCACCCTCCACCTCCTCCCCCCCTCACCCTCCACCTCCTCCCCCCCTCACCCTCCACCTCCTCCCCCCTCACCCTCCACCTCCTCCCCCCTCACCCTCCACCTCCTCCCCCCCTCACCCTCCACCTCCTCCCCCCCTCACCCTCCACCTCCTCCCCCCCTCACCCTCCACCTCCTCCCCCCCTCACCCTCCACCTCCTCCCCCCTCACCCTCCACCTCCTCCCCCCCTCACCCTCCACCTCCTCCCCCCCCTCACCCTCCACCTCCTCCCCCCCCTCACCCTCCACCTCCTCCCCCCCCTCACCCTCCACCTCCTCCCCCCCCTCACCCTCATTTCGAAGCCGAAACAATAATTGACAGGATATTTGACTGAGGAGGGTATCAAAGGCAAGCCCAAAGCTGCCTTCACCTGATGTTCACATATGTGCATGCTGTCATGGAAAGAGAAGTGGAGCTGGCTTCTGTGGCTGCATTTCAGTCTGTTGGTTGGAACTGAACTAATGAGGCAGAAATTCCTGCCTCCCAGGTCCGGACAGAGTGTGTACAGACCCGGGAAGGCATGGCAGAAGCCGGTTTTCAGCGCACAATGCGCAGTGCTGAAAACCGTTTTTTTCCGATCTGTCCAGCTGGAGCTAGATAGATCTTCCGTATCTCAGGAGCGAGGACATTTGCAAGGGCAGGATTGCGGGATGTATCCATATCTTGCTCAGCAAAAGTCCTCAAAACTCTTAAGCCTTATAAAAGCAGGCACATAGCCTACTTTTACAGGCACAAGAGTTTTAAAATACACAAACATTTTAAAATAAAATTATAAAACACATTTTGTTAAAATCCCTCCCCACTACGATAAGTTTACTTTAAACCACAATTTTAAAAAAATTTTAAAAATCAGAATATATATATATATTTTTTTTTTAAATACAAAAATAACTAATTTAAATTAATAAAAATGCAGTGTATTTTTTCTATTTTTTTATTTTTGGGTGTGCGCGCTTTGGGGACTGCTTCTCATTCATAATAATGGTAACTCCAACTTACAGATTATGAATGAGAGCACATTATACCTGATTGGCTGCCCAGAGCCATGTGACTGCAGCTCCAGCCTTGAGCACGTCCTTTCGTGCATGCGCAGTCAGTGGAGGCTTCAGAGGGAACTCATGAGGGTGCAGCAGGATAAGCTGAGTGCACATTTTTTAAAAAAAATGTTTTTTTTACCCGATCAGAGGGAAGCAGCCGACCGGGATTTCTGGGCCAATGCCTCAATCAACCCTTCTCGAAACAACCCGTTACCAGATTATACATAAGTAAACAAATGTCTGCAACCCTCAGGTGTACGAATATTCCATCACATTAGATCCAGCTTCTCAACGTGTCTTACTCTGCACCATTACTGGGTATGACCTATTGGTGAACTGAAGTGGAGTGTATTACCCTTCCATTTCCAACACCTGCACGTCAATTTAGCCCATCATAATGCAATAAAGTTATCTTCTTTCTGACCACCTAGTCATTTGAATTTCAATCTACTTGGTACACGTTTGGTCATTGTATGCATATCCTTCAGGAGGTGTCCTATTTGCACAGTTGGTGTAACTGGATTATCAGGGCTTCTAGTATAACACATCTGACACCTGTTGTAAGCGCACACCCAGACAGGAGACGGGAGGACTGAATTTGGGCTCGGCTACATCTCTTGTGGGTATGCAAATGAGATGGAAAGGAACCCAAGTGAAACCTGGCCTAGGGCCTACCCCTAGACTCCTCAAGCTCAAGAATCAGCAAGGATCCAGGGAGCAGGCTGAAGACCACCAAGCAAGTTTTCTTATTTGACAAGAATTGAGCCACTGGGGCCTTCTGGCTGCTGGTGTCCATTAGCGGTTTCAAGGCCCCAATCGCAAAGTCCAATGCTCGAGGAGTCCTCTAGCTGTGCCCAGGCCATGTTAACAGCCTTGAGAGAAAATACTGATGCTCCTATCTAGTGCCAGAACTGGGGGGGAAGCAGAAAAATCAGTCCCAATACCATGAAGAGAGGAGGGGAAGGGAGAAGATTGACAAGAAAATCTGTCCATAACATCTACAAATATCATGAATTTTAAAACAAGGACAGCCTGAGCAAATATGCTTATATCTAAAGACAACTGACACATTTATCATCACTAAGAAAATGGATGAGACCACTTTATGGGCAATATTTCAATGTACTGATCGATGCATTCATAACAAATGATGCATTTACAGTTAAACAATCTGCAATTTTCAAGAACTAGACATTTCTTGAAAGCAAAACAGCAATGATTATGAATGACTTGAACAACCAGAAAATTAGCATAAATTCCAACCAAACTAAAACCACAAAATCCCAAATCATTCATAAATTCAACATGATTAATAAGGGCAACATATTTCAGAACAAGTGAAGCATTGAACACTGCATACCTAAATGGAGAGATACAGGAGTAGAAATTGGTATGCCTTGCGCCCGTTTTTACACCCGAAAAACGGGTGCAAAACATGGCAACTTAGCAGTGGGACAGGCAACGCTTAATCTGCACAATCATTGGTTCCACTGCCAGATTAGTGTGGCACCATTTTTAGGCGTCCCAAGCAGATGGGCAAGCAGAAGTGTTCCCCCAGACTCCACAGTCCCAGTGACACCTCCTCCCTCGCCAAATACCCGATCCAAACTCCCTTCCATAACTTATCCGCGGTCCGCTGCTGGTGTCGCTGGCAAGGCCAGCCTTTATTACCCATCCCGAATTGCCCTTGAGAAGATGGTGGTGAGCCGCCGCCTTGAACTGCTGCAGTATGTGTGAAGATACTCCCACAGTGCTGTTAGGGAGGGAGTACTAGAATTTTTGACTCAGTGACTATGAAGGAATGTCGATATATTTCCAAGTCAGGATGGTGAGACTTAGAGGAGATGGTGTTCCCATGCACCTGCTGCCCTTGTCCTTCTATGTGGTAGAGATCGCGGGTTTGGGAGGTGCTGTCGAAGAAGCCCTGGCAAGTTTCTGCAGTACATCTTGTAGATGGTACACACTGCAACCACGTTACGTTGGTAGTGGAGGGAGTGAATGTTTAAGGTGATGGATGGGGTACCAATCAAGTGGGCTGTTTTGTCCTGAATGCTGTAGAGCTTCTTGAATGTTGTTGGTGCTGCAATCATCCAGGAAAGTAAAGAGTATTCCATCACACCCTTGGCTTGTGTCTTGTAGATGGTGGAAAGGCTTTAGGGAGTCAGGAGGCGAGACACTCGCTGCAGAATACCCAGCCTCTTACCTGCTCTTGTAGGCACAGTATTTATGTGGCTGATCCAGTTAAGTTTCTGGTCAAAGCTGACTCCCAGGATGCTGATGTTGGGGGATTCGGTGATGGTAATATCATTGAATGTCAAAGGGAGGTGGTTAGACATTCTCTTGTTGGAGACAGTCGATGCCTGGCACTTGTGCATGAATGTTACTTGCTGCTTATCAGCCCAATCCTCAATGTCGTCCAGGTCTTGCTGCATGCGGGCATAGACTGCTTCATTTACTGAGGAGTTGCGAATGGAACTGAACACTGTGCAATCATCAGCGAACATCCTCACTTCTGACCTTATGATTCAGGGAAGGTCATCGATGAAGCAGCTGAAGATGGTTGGGCCTAGGACAGTGCCCTGAGGAACTCCTGCAGTAATGGCCTGGGGTTAAAATGATTGGCCTCCAATAACCACAACCATCTTCCTTTGTGCAAGGTATAATTCCAGCCAGTGGAGAGTTTTCCCCCGGATTCCCATTGACTTCAATTTTACTAGGGCTCCTTGATGCCACACTCAGTCAAATGCTACCTTGATGTCAAGGGCAGCCACTCTCACCTCACCTCTGTAATGAGGTCTGGAGCCAATTGGTCTTGGCGGAACCCAAACTGAGCATCGGTGAGCAGGTTTTGTGTGAGTAAGTGCCTTGTGCTGAGCTCCGCCATTATTGATAATGGGGATGTTCATGGAGCCTCCTCCTCCCGTCAGTTATTTCATGGTCCACCACCATTCACGACTGGATGTGGCAGGACTGCAGAGCTTTGATCTGATCCGTTAATTATGGGATCACTTAGCTCTGTCTATAGCATGCTGCTTCCTTTGTTTAGCATGAATGTAGTCCTGTGTTGCAGCTTCCCCAAGTTGGCACCTCATTTTTAGGTACACGTGGTGCTGTTCTTGGCATGCTCTTCTACACTCCTCATTGAAACAGCATTGGTCGCCCAGCTTGATGTTACTGGTAGAGTGAGGGATATGCTGGGCCATGAGGTTAAAGTTTGTTGTGGAATACAATTCTGCTGCTGCTGATGGCCCACAGCATCTCATAGATGTCCAGCTATGAGTTGCTAGATCTGTTCTGAATCTATCCCATTTTGCACGGTGGTAGTGTCACATAACATGATGGAGGATGTCATCAGTGTGAAGACAGGACTTTGTCTTCACAAGGACTGTACAGTGATCACTGCTACCAATACTGTCATGGACAGATGCATCTGTGACAGGTAGATTGGTGACGATGAGGTCAAGTAGGTTTTTCCCTCATGTTGGTTCTCTTACCACCTGCCGCAGACCCAGTTTGGCAACTATGTCCTTCAGGACTCGGCTTGCTTGGTCAGTAGTGGTGCTAGAGCCACTCTTGGTGATGGACATTGAAGTCCCCTACCCAGAGTAGATTCTGTGCCCTTGCTACCCTCAATGCTTCTTCCAAGTGGTGTTCAACATGGAGGAGCATTGATTCATCAGCTGAAGGAGGGTGGTAGGTGGTAATCAGCAGGAGGTTTCCTTGACCATGTTTCACCTGATGTCATGAGACTTCATGGGATCCAGAGTCAATGTTGAGGAATCCCAGGCCACTCCCTTCCGACTGTATACCACTGTGCCACCACCTCTGGTGGGTTTGTCCTGCTGGTGGGTCAGGACATACCCAGGGATGGTGATGGAGGTGTCTGGGACATTTGCTGAAAGGTATGAATCTGTGAATATGACTATGGCAGGCTGCTGCTTTGAGGATGCAATGAACAGGGTGGATAAAGGAGAACCAGTAGATGTGGTGTATTTGGACTTCCAGAAGGTAGTTGACAAGGTGCCACATAAAAGGTTACTGCACAAGATAAAAGCTCACGGGGTTGGGGGTAATATATTAGCATGGATAGAGGATTGGCTAACTAACAGAAAACAGAGAGTCGGGATAAATGGTTCATTCTCGGGTTGGCGATCAGTAACTAGTGGGGTGCCGCAGGGATCAGTGCTGGGACCCCAACTATTTACAATCTATATTAACGACTTGGAAGAAGGGATAGAGTGTAATGTAGCCAAGTTTGCTGATGATACAAAGATGGGAGGAAAAGCAATGTGTGAGGAGGAAACAAAAAAATCTGCAAAAGGACATAAGCTAAGTGTGGGGTCATGCACTTTGGCAGAAAAAAAAAATCAAAGAGCAAGTTATTATTTAAATGGAGAAAGATTGCAAAATGCTGCAGTATTGCAGGACCTGGGGGTACTTGTGCATGAAACACAAAAAGATAGTGTTATGTATTTAACCCCTTGTAACCTGCAGAAAGTTGACATGCAGGTACAGCAGGCGGTGAAGAAGGCAAATGGTATGTTGGCCTTCATAGCTAGAGGATTTGAGTATAGGAGCAGGGAGGTCTTAATGCAGTTGTACAGGGCCTTGGTGAGGCCTCACCTGGAATATTGCGTTCAGTTTTGGTCTCCTAATCTGAGGAAGGAATTTCTTGCTATTGAGGGAATGCAGCGAAGGTTCATCAGACTGATTCCCAGGATGGCAGGACTGACATATGAGGAGAGATTGAATCGACTGGGCCTGTATTCACTGGAGTTTAGATGAATGAGAGAGGATCTCATAGAAACACAAAATTCTGACGGGATTGGACAGGTTAGAGGCAGGAAGAATGTTCCCGATACTGGGGAAGGCCAGAACCAGGCGTCACAGTCTAAGGATAAGGACCGAGATGAGGAGAAACTTCTTCACTCAGAGAGTTGTTAACCTGTGGAATTCTCTACCGCAGAAAGTTGTTGATGCCAGTTCGTTAGATATATTCAAGAGGGAGTTAGATATGGCCCTTACGGCTTAAGGGATCAAGAGGTATGGAGAGAAAGCAGGAAAGGGGTACTGAGGTGAATGATCAGCCATGATCTTATTAAATGATGATGCAGGCTCGAAGGGCCGAATGGCCTACTCCTGCACCTATTTTCTATGTTTCTAAGACACCTGGCCACCAGAGGGCCCACCTGTTGGAGTCCCAAGGGATCCTAGCATCCCTTGGGAGCACAGCAGGGAACAGCGCATGCTGCTGCAGGAGGGGACGGCTACGAAGCCAGTCGCTGATTGCAGGGTGGGCAGGCACAGCAGGAGGGGAGAAGGAAGCAAGAGTTTGTCGAGGGAAGTGACCGGGGCCCAGGAGAGGCGTGAATCTGGGGCCCAGAAGAGGCGAGGGCCCAGGGGCAGCACGGGCGATATGTGCGCGCGCTCGGTCTGTGCAGCAGAGCTGGTCTCCAGTGTGTAATCCTTGCCACTGGACCAAGACCTAGCTCTGTCAAGCCTGTGTGGTGGCTGGTGTGCAACGGCCACCATGCGTTAAAAAAAATTCAAGCATAGGCATCTTCCACCCTTCGGGATCTGGAATATTAGGTCCATCATTGAAACACCTGTGAACTCATCCCTTTTGGGCGTGGAAGCAAATCATCCTCGCTTCGAGGGACTGCCTATGATGACGACCTGCACTCTGGAGTCTTATTAAAAGGAGCTAATGTCACAGTTGCTCATTGTACACAGTATTCAGCTTTATCCTTTATTATGAGCGTACCAGATAGTATGCAGGTACAGCAAGTGATCAGGAAGGCCAATGGAATCTTGGCCTTTATTGCAAAGGGGATGGATTATAAAAGCAGGGAAGTTTTACTACAACTATATAAGGTATTGGTGAGGCCACACCTGGAATACTGCGTGCAGTTTTGGTTTCCATATTTCCGAAAGGATATACTTGCTTTGGAGGCAGTTCAGAGAAGGTTCACTTGGGTGATTCCAGAGATGAGGGGGTTGACTTATGAGGAAAGGTCGAGTATGTTGGGCCTCTACTCATTGGAATTCAGCAGAATGAGATGTGATTTTATCGAAACGTATAAGATTATGAGGGGGCTTGACAAGGTGGATGCAGAGAGGATGTTTCCACTGATAGGGGAGATTTGAACTCGGGGGCATGATCTTAGAATAAAGGCCGCCCATTTAAAACTGAGATGAGGAGAAAGTTCTTCTCTCAGAGGGTTGTAAATCTGTGGAATTCGCTGCCTCAAAGAGCTGTGGAAGCTGGGACATTGAATAAATTTAAGACAGAAAGAGACAGTTTCTTAAACGATAAAGGAATAAGGGGTTATGGGGAGCAGACAGGGAAGTGGACCTGAGTCCATGATCATATTAAGTGGCAGAGCAGGCTCAAGGGGCCACATGGCCTACTCCTGCTCCTATTTCTTATGTTCTTATGCTTGACTAGCCGATGGCGAGGTCAATGCCAGGGTCGAAGCCGGGTAGACCGTCCGGTTTTATTCTTATTATTGTTCGCCCCTGTCCTAGCCCTGAATTTGTACGTTTCTCTAGTATCTCTCAGATCTCCCCTCATGCCTTTTCCAAGCTCATCTTGTCCATGTGACTCACTTCCTACTCTCTTCAGCCTTTTATCACTGAATTGCTGATCACGCAACTTCCCTTTCTGGCCCCAATGACAGCCAATATTGGAAATGCTTCCTCTTCTTTAGGTACTGTTCACCTCTCTGCCTCCCTTTCAAATCTGCTGTGATCCTCCCCTTCCTTAAAGAAACTACCCTTGAACCCCTGCCCTTGCAAACTACTGCTCCATCTCAAAACTCCTTGAATGTGTTGTCGACTCCCAAACCCCTACCCAGCCTTTCCACAACTCCATGTTTGAACCTCTTCAATCAGGTTTCTGCCCTGCCACAGCACTGAAACAGCCATAATCAGTCACAAATGATATCCTATGTGACTGTCATTGTGCTAAACTATCTCTCTTTAGCCTTCTCAAGCTCTCTCTGCAGCCTTTCGCATGGTTAACTACACCATCCTTCTTCAACACATCTCCTCCATTGTCCAACTGAGTGAGACTGCCTTCGCCAGATTCCACTCTTACTTGTCCAATTGTAGCTAGAGAATCTCCTGCAATGGCTTCTCTTCCCACCCCTGCACTGTTACCTCAGAGGCCCCCTCCTATTTCTCATCAATATGCTGCCCCCCCCGCCCCCCCGGCGACATTATTCGAAGACATGATATCAGGTTCCACATGTATGCTGATAACACCCAGCTCTAATGTAGCACCATCTCAACCATTCCACTGCATTTGTGTTGTTAGACTACTTGTCTGATGTCCAATCCTAGATGAGCTGAAATTTACTCCTATTAAGCATTGGGAAAAACCAAGGCATTTTTTTCAGACCCCTCCACCACAAACTCTGCTCCTTTGCCACTCATTCCATCCCCCTCCCTGGCCACTCCCTCAGGTTGAACCAAACTATTCACAACCTGAGCATCCTATTTGGCCCCAAGCTGAGCTTCTGATGCCATATCCTCTCCATCACAAATAATACTAATTCCATCTCCGTAACATCACCTCTCTCTGCTCCTACCTCAGCCCATCTGCAGCACAGACCTTCATCCATGCTTCTGTTACTTCCAGATTATTCCAATCCTTTCCTGCCCAGCCTCCCAACTTCTACCCTTCGTAAACTTGAGCTCATCTAAAACTTTGCTGCCCACATTCTAACTTGCAGCAAACCCCACTCACACATCAGTCCTATGCTCACTGATGTAAATCGGTCTACCAATGCCTCGAATTTAAAATTGTTATGTTTAAATCCATCCATGGCCGAACCCATCCCCATCTCTATAACCTCCTCCAGCCCTACAACCCTTCAAAATCTCTGCATTCCTACTCTGGCCTCATACACCCTCAACCCTTTCACCGCACCATTGGCAGCCCCAGATTCAGCTGTCAAGGCCCAATGCTCTATATTCCTTTGCTAAACCTTTCCGCCTCTTTATCTTCTTTAAGACACTCCTAAAACCCTACGTCTTTGACAAAGCTTTTACTCACCCCATTATGGCCTTCTTTAGCTCGGTCAATTTTTGTGCCACTATGCTCATGAATCGCCTTTAAAAGTGACATATAAATGCAGCTTCTTGTTAACGATTGTAAATTACAGAAAGAAAAGGATGGTTGTAAATAGAGCTGCACCAACAAAGGGTCACTAGCAGGGAGCCACAGGAATCAGTGCCAAAGAAAACCAGTTACATTTTGCAGAGGACTTTAAACCATGAGGAACAGGGAAAGCAAATCCAAAGAGATTTGGATAGGTTGGGAAGGTGGACTGATGAGAGACAAATATAGAAAAATGAAACGTACAATGACCAGGGAAGCAAATTAAACAGTGGGAATATAAACTAAATGGATCTCAACTGCAGAACACAACAGAGAACGACATCTGGGGGTACCGGTAGAAGCTTACTGAAACAAAGTGCATTCATTGTGTGGCAGTAGTAAGGAGAGTGACTTAAATCTTGAGATGTACAGCCAGGAGGATGTAGCACAAATCCCAGAATATTAGTAGAGATTTTCTGATTTTTTTTAAATAAATGCCATTTTGGAGAAGTTTCTGAGCTATTGTGGTAAATGTTGGGGGGGAGGAGATATGTCCATATTTGGACAGGTATATTCAAATTCAAGTTAAATGTTAATGATGGGAATAAATCACCTGATGGAATTCAAGGTCAGTAAATGTGAGGCGATACATACAATTATACTTTGAATGAAGGAAAGCGAGATGTAAAAAGGCAGATAGATTTGAGGGTTCAAGTTCAAAGACATTCACAGCACATCAAGTGGAAAAGACCATTTAAAAAAAACTAATGGAAAACTATGGTAAAGAGGTAGAGAGTAAAGTCAGGGTGTAATGATGAATCGATTTAAAACCTTAGAAGGACCACTGTTGGGAGTACCATGCACATGTTTTGGCTTCATACTGCAGGAATGAAGCTGAGGCAATAAAGAGGGCATTGCACATTGATGCTGCCTGGTATGAGAAAATACAAATATAAACAATAACTTGAAAAAGTGCGCTTGTTTTCCTTATAATAGGAGAGATTATGGGTCCAAGTTTCCACAAGAAAAAAAACGAGCGCCCCTCCAAGCTGGGCGCCCGTTTTTCGCGCCTAAAAAGAAAATCGGGATTCTCGAGCGTTCTGCAGCTCCTTGTCTGCCTGGCGCGGCGTGCAGGGGGGCGGAGCCTACACTCGCACCGATTTTGTAGGTGGGAGGGGGCGGGTACTATTTAAATTAGTTGTTTTCCCTGCCGGCAACGCTGCGCGTGCGCGTTGGAGCGTTCGCGCAGTGTGAAAAAAACATTGCCTCTCCCTCTCCCTCTCCCTCTCCCTCTCCCTCTCCCTCTCCCGTTCGCGGGAACATCGCTGAGCCGACTAAGGCTTCCACCTCAAGTGGAAAGCTGTTTGCTGCCTCGTTACTGCCTGCCCCTCCCTCCCCCCCGTTCGCGGGAACATCGCTGAGCTGCCTGAAGCACTTTCACACAGGTAGGAAGATGGTTAATTTAATCTTTTCTTGGCTTATAAATGTTTATTCAGGTTGGATTTATTTGTATAATATTTGTATAAGTATGAATAAGGATTTATTGTCGAATTTAATGAGTTCCCTTCCCCCACCTCGTTCTGGACGCCTAATTTGTAACCTGCGCCTGATTTTTTAATGTGTAGAACAGGTTTTTTCAGTTCTACAAAAATCTTCACTGGCTCCATTCTACTTTAGTTTGGAGTACATTTTCACTGTGGAAACTTTCAAATCAGGCATCAGTGGCCGGACACGCCCCCTTTTGAAGAAAAAATTCTGTTCTAAAGTAGAACTGTTCTACCTCACTAGAACTGCAGAAAAAAAAGTGGAGAATTGCGATTTCTAAAATAGTCTGTTCTCCACCAGTTGCTCCTAAAAATCAGGCGCGAATCATGTGGAAACTTGGGCCCTATGAGGGGTTTAAATTATGAAGGGATGGGACAAAATAGACTGTTTCAAGTGATTGAGCGGCCTAGATAAAAGAGACTTGGGACAGAGAACACTTTAGTTACACAGAGGGTTGAGATGCTTTAGAATGACCTACTATAGTTGGTGACAAAGTCAATATTTAAGAATAGGTTAAGCAGGTGGTTGAAGGAATACAGGATATGGGAACAGGGCGGGCACATGAAGTTGGGACGTCTGCTCATGTGGCAGATAAACGTCAACATAAATGGGTGTGTGTGTTGCAACTTCTATACAATTACCCATCGTTAACCCTTAGTTGGATATCAGCAATTGTACTGCATGCTTGTCTTCCAGTACTGCTAAGGCAGAAGATTAAAACTTCAAGGGCAACAAAGCCAGGTGTAACTGATCACAGCAAGTGAACCATTTAAATTAAAATATAGAAATAAAGATTTAAGTCACTGATGGCAAACCAGCACAGTGGCATGTGCCATAGTGATTTCCCTCCCCCAATCCCAAGACAGGCAACCTGGCAAGACCAGAAATAGCACAAGGACCTGATCACAACTATTAAAATTAGCCTGACTCCAGAGATTCACAGGGGTCAGGGCAGAATGGGGCAAGTAGAAAAACAGTCTGTCCCACTAATGTATTTGCTTCATGGGTTCTTTGCTTAAGAATTCAGAGCAAAACATTGCTATTAACAATCACACTACACATTACCAATTCATCCACTAGGCTCACAACTGCATACCTCATCGTGGATGACCTAGACTCAACTGACTGGGGTTTTACAGAGTTTTGGTGAGCATTACGTGACTGGCTAAGCCAGTTACAATGCAACAGCTCTACAACTATTTTTGTAGAAACAATAAATCAAATGCCCCCTGGTTAAAAGGAGGGGGCCACACTCCAGAAACTTTCTAACAGCTCTACAAACCAGCGAACATAGAAACATAGAAAATAGGTGCAGGAGTAGACCATTTGGCCCCTCAAGCCTGCGCCACCATTCAATAAGATCATGGCTGATCATTCCCTCAATACCCCTTTCCTGCTTTCTCTCCATACCCCTTGATCCCTTTAGCCGTAAGGGCCATATCTAACTCCCTCTTGAATATATCCAATGAACTGGCATCAACAACTCTCTGCGGTAGGGAATTCCACACGTTAACAACTCTGAGTGAGTGAAGAAGTTTCTCCTCATCTCAGATCTCAGTCCTAAATGGCCTACCCCTTATCCGAAGACTGTGTCCCCTGGTTCTGGACTTCCCCATCATCGGGAATATTCTTCCCGCATCTAACCTGTCCAGTCCCGTCAGAATCTTATACATCTCTATGAGATCCCCTCTCATCCTTCTAAACCAGTGTATAAAGGCCCAGTTGATCCAGTCTCTCCTCATATGTCAGTCCCACCATCCCGGGAATCAGTCTCGTGAACCTTCTCTGCACTCCCTCAATAGCAAGAACGTCCTTCCTCAGATTAGGAGATTAAAACTGAACACAATATTCCAGGTGAGGCCTCACCAAGGCCCTGTACAAATGCAGTAAGAACTTCCTGCTCCTATACTCAAATCCCCTAGCTGTGAAGGCCAACATACCATTTGCCTTCTTCACCGCCTGCTATACCTGCATGCCAACTTTCAATGACTGATGAACCATGACACCCAGGTCTCGTTGCACCTCCCCCTTTCCTAATCTTCCGCCATTCAAATAATATTCTGCCTTCGTGTTTTTGCCCCCAAAGTGAATAACCTCACATTTATCCACATTATACTGCATCTGCCATGCATTTGCCCACTCACCTAACTTGTCCAAGTCACCCTGCAGCCTTTTAGCGTCCTCCTCACAGCTCACACCGCCACCCAGTTTAGTGTCATCTGCAAACTTGGTCAGGCTAACCGGTCTATAATTACCCGTTTTCTCTCTTCCTCCTTTTTAAAAAAAAGTGGTGTTACATTAGCTACCCACCAGTCCATAGGAACCGATCCAGAGTCGATAGACTGTTGGAAAATGATCACCAATGCATCCACTATTTCTATGGCCACTTCCTTAAGTACTCTAGGATGCAGACTATCAGGCCCCGGGGATTTATCGGCCTTCAATCCCATCAATTTCCTTAACACAATTTCCCACTTTATAAGGATATCCTTCAGTTCCTCCGTCTCACTAGACCCTCGGTCCCCTAGCACTCAAGTGCAGACAATGCACCCACCACTGATGGATGGGTTTCCCCACTAAATCCAAAAATTCACACCATGGAGTCTACACAAGGCACTGGTATGATCACACATGGGAGTATTGTTCTGGTCACCGTGCTATATCAAGAGTATCCCAGTAACTCGATCTGCTTTGCATATAACATTCATTATGTGGGAAATCTAATTATCTAGACAGCCACTACCCACCTCATCAGCAAAACACAAAATATCCTATATTACACAGAACAATCAGAACATTATTTTTTTTTTTAAATATTGCTCATTTTAAATTATCAGAAGTAGTGAGGTATAAATAGAACGCACTGACAAGAGCAATGGGATAAAATTCACGTCCCACTCTATTCCCTGATCATAACCTACTCTATCCAGTCATCCTACTCATTGGATGTAAATCATATTCCACAGCTTTTGGAGAGGTTTAAATCCTCTATATTGGGGCTACTCAAATGGTGGACAGTGGTGTCCATCCAAACGGGGAGGCCATGAAATCCAGACCATAAGTCTGTTAATTTCATACCCGCTTCCATTCGCCATTCATTGTTCCCAAATAAACACAAGCAGATTAGAATTATAGGCCCCAAGTTTTGGCCCGCGCCGAAAACGGCGCACCTCCGAGCTGGACGCCTGTTCTTCACGCCTAAATGTGCGCTAGAAAAAAACTTTGATATTCTCCGGCTCCTCGGAGCTCGATCTCAGCTTGGCGCGGCGCGCTCTTCACGGCGGGGGGCGGAGCCAAACACTCGCGCCGATTCTGTAAGTAGTGGGGGGGCGGGTCCAATTTAAATGAGCCAACGTGGTGCCGGCAACCCTGCGCATGCGCGCAGTGTCAAACAAACATTGGCACTCGGCCATTTTTAAAAAGGACTCGACTACCATCGAGCCACTGACGCCACCCCTTAAGCGTAGCCGAATGGCCTCAACCCCCTCGAAAAGCTGCGTGCGTCTGGTGTTGATCCTTCGGCTGCCGGCCAGCCACTAACAGAATGAAGGCCTGCCTGCAGCACAGCAGCTCAGCTCGAAGGCTGCTTGCTGCCGCTGTTGGGGCTGCCGTCGAGACACTGACGCCACACCCCTGCCTGTCTCCAACATGAAAGGCCTGCCTGAAGCACTTTCACACAGGAAGGAACATGGTTTATTTAATCTTTTCTTTGCTTATAAATTTTTATTCAGGTTGGATTTATTTGTATAATATTTGTATAAGTATAACTAAGGATTGATTGTAGAATTTAATGACTTCCCCCCCTCCCCACGCCTAATTTGTAACCTACGCCTGATTTTCTAAAGTGTAGACAAGGATTTTTTGAGCGTACAAAAATCTTCATTTACTCCATTCTAAGTTAGTTTGGAGTAAGTTTTCACTGCCAAAACTTTGAAAACAGGCGTAAGTGGCCGGACATGCCCCCTTTTGAAAAATAAATACTGTTCCAAAGTGAAACTGTTCTAACTGACAAGAACTGGAGCAAACTAAATGCCGAGAATTTGAATTTCTAAGATACTCCGTTCTACACCAGTTGCTCCAAAAAATCAGGAGCAACTGAGGCCGAAACCTGGGCCCATAGTGTGCAGCATTCGCAACAGCATGTTAAAACCGTTTATTAACATTGCACAGTTTCACGTGAGAAAGGCAACAATTGATATTTTACAAACACCAGAAAATTAAAAGCAACAGAAAAGTTAGATTTTAATTATAACATGCATTAAAGGTTTGTACACTTCACAGTTGAAAAAATATTCTTTCCTTCCCATTTGCCTCTCAAGGTGCCATTCTGCATTCCTCACTCTTCTATCCATTCCCCCAGGATAAGCTGGCAGGCAAGGTAAGAGACAAAATCATTCAGAATGAAATTTGGTGTTAGGCTGGGGCAATTAGAGCTATTCAAATGACAAGCTTGGTTTGCTGAATAGTGCTTTTCTCATCCCTGACAGATCTTAATGTTATTGACAGTCCTCATTAAATGAGCTGGAATTAGAGCTCGCCCAATGATGCAATGAGTTCGGTGCCCAGTGTGAAATGGAGTCATACAGATGAGAAAGGTTTCATGTTTTATTCTCCAATTCTTGACGGGTTAGCTGATCTAAATTCGGGTGCTGTTTGGAGCATTACAATTGTTCACTGTGCCCCCAGACAAAGGAAGCCAAAAGCAGCCTGGGTTTCCATTCCTGATCATTTTCCAGCACTGTTGGTGTGGTCCTATTTTCTCCTAAATGTGTCAATGTCCACACTTTCTAGAGAGGGGTCACTGGATACCGATTTGGAACAGGAATCCCAAGCCCAGAACACCTAGGCCAATTATAATGCCCAGTTGTTAACCCAGCTGAGATCAGAGAACTCATCACATGCTGAGAATCCAATCTGGGACTTTCCGGTTTGTATGGCTAAGGGTATACCAGGTGATGTTAATACCCACTAGGCTACCAGAGATATTTTAAATTAGCTTGGAGGCTTACTTACGCATTCTGTTTCAATGGAAGAGGCAGGTGGCAGGAGGCAGGTGAAATGTTGGAACACTGCCAGTCAGGTTGAGATGAAGACTGACAATCCGCTGGAGAAATTAGGGAGCAAAGGTTGAAAAAAAAAACAATCAACATTTTATATTCAAGTTACAGTAGACAGATAAACATCCAGTTTTTCTGATACTGATTCAACACACAATACAGGTTTGTACTGCTTTACAAAGTAAACCGAAGCCAACTTCCAACAGGAGAATATCTACAGATTCAAATAAAGCATTTAAAGCTTGTGAATTGTTTCTCATGATTACACTGAACTGTTGGATTTTATGGAGTCATTGTGCTGTACAAGGTTTTATACGAGTGTTTCAATCCCAGAGGCCGATTGAACTAAGCTTATCTGTTTTTCACGACAAATGAAACAAGGGAAAGCTATTCATCCAGTGAACATACAAACATTTCAGGTGAAAGAAAACCCAAATCTAATTCTCCAAGGATCACATTAAGAGATTAACCTATTACAACAATGAGATTTATGTACAGTTGGGGTCCCAGCAACTGAATAGTGTTTTACCAAAATGTCCTTGCATACGGTTAAATATCTTTCTTTGTACTTTATCTAGATTTTTTTTTTAAACTTTACCATTAATCCTTCCTGGGCTACACAGGTCAGTAATGAAATGTCAATCAGTTCTATCCTAAGATGATCTTGATGTTTCAAATGTGTTGAGAGTAAAATTGCTCATATCGTTCCATATTATTCTGTGCTACGTATCTCAGTCTAGCCTCATCTGGGGCTGCCAGAACAAGACATTTCACAGCTGGGGCTTTTTAAACCAAAACTCTTGTCTTGTACTCACAGTAAATAAACATTGCTATAAGGCAAAGACTCCTATAAATGGAAATGTGAGCCTTTAAATACATGAGTAGATAGCATGCTCAGGTTTAATGATCAACCTCCAATTGCAGTTTTGAAAGACATAAAACAACACTAGCAGACCAAAGTACAAATGTATTTACAGGTTGAAAAATAAAGACAGATGCCAAGACAATGCAGCCAGTATTCCATCTTTTATCACTTTCTGTCATTGCAGGCCTGGAAAAAAAGCTTGATAACACTGCGGGCTCAAGTTTCGGCCTGAGTTGCTCCTATTTTTTTGGGAGCAACTAGTTTAGTATGGAGTATCTTAGAAATCACAATTCTCGGCATTTAGTTTGCTCCAGTTCTAGTTAGTTAGAATAGTTTTGTTTAGTTCAGTTTTTTTTTCAAAATGGGGCGTTACCAGCCACTTACGCCTGTTTTGCAAGTTTAGGCAGCGAAAAGTTACTCCAAACTAACTTAGAACGCAGTAAATGTCAGAAAATCCTTGCCTACACTTTAAAAATTAGGCACAGGTAGCGAGAGATGGGGGGTGGGAAAAGGGAAGTTAGAGGGAAGTTAGGGGATTTTTACAAAGCATTAAACACTTCACTTTTACCAATAACGAGCCATCATCAATAATAAATAATAAACCAATCCAAAAAAAAATCAATAAATAAAATGTTTTAAGTTTCTACTCACCTACTGCAGCACCGGGAGCCCTCCAACAGCCTGCCGAAGAGCTGCTGGTCAGGCGGGCCCCCCCCGCCGAAGAGGTGCTATTCGGGCGGGGTCCACCACCGGTGAGGAGTTCGAGTGGGCCCCGCCGCCGAAGAGGTGCTGGTCGGGCGGGCCCCGCCACCGATGAGGTGTTCGGGCGGGGCCCGCCACCAAACAGCTGCTGGTCAGGTGGGCCCCGCCGCTGAAGAGATAATGGCAGTGGCGACGAGGCGAGGCGAGGGACAGTGACGTAGGCAGGCCACTCGGCCCGGGATAGGGGCGGCGAACAGCACGACGTCCCTTTGGCCAGGGATAGGGTCGCCCGGAGACAGGACGGGCTGGGATGGCCAGGAGCTACTGCGCATGCTCGCAGACTCCACTGCGCACGCGCACAGCTGCAGGCGCTCTTCTTTGCATCGGGCTTCAGCTCTGCCCCCAGCTGCTTGTGTTGCGCTGCGTTGACCGTGAAACAGGTCTGCTGGACTTGGAGAATCGCGAGGTACGTTTTAGGCGCTTTTTTTATTCTAAAAAATAGGCGGGCCTCTCGGTGCGCGCCATTTTGGGAGGACATCCGAAACTTGGGCCCTGCCAGTTACCAAGAATGGCAAAGAGTCTCAAAGCACTGTGCCTCCTCTTACCAATATTTACAAGTATAACTGGAAGGAAAAAAGGAAAGCAAGGATAGAACTTGCATTTATATACGGTAGCACCTTTCAGAGGTCCCAAAACACTTCACAACCAATGAAGTATTCCTAAAGTGTATTCACTATTATTTCACAGGCAAAGGCAGCACCTAATTTGCACACAGCAAGGTCTTACAAACAGCTGTAGGATAACTGGCCAGCTAATCTGTTTTGGTGGTAGTAGTTGATGTATTAACATTGGACAGAACATCAGGAGAATGCCCCTGCTTTTCTTCAAAATAATGCCATGGGATATTTTATGTCTAGCTGAGCAGGCACACAGGGCCACGATTTAATATCCGTTGCTAAAGATGGCATCTCAGTATAGCACCAATGGGTCAGTCTAGGCCACATACTCAAGTTCTATAGTGGGGCTTGAAATCATGACCCTCTGACTCAGAAGCAAGAGTACTTCTGCTAAGCCAAGCTGGCGAGGGAGGGGATGCATTTAGTGAGATTGAGAAGGTAGCATTAGGAGACTCACAGGATGCGAGTGATGAGAATCAAGTAGTGGTGAAAGATCAGATGTAGCACGCTTGATTGGCACCCCATCCACCACCTTAAACATTCACTCCCTCCAGCACCATGTCTGCAGTGTGTACCATCTACAAGATACACTGCAGCAACTCGCCAAGGCTTCTTCGGAAGCACCTCCCAAACCCGCGACCTCTACCACCTGGAAGGACAAGGGCAGCAGGCGCATGTGAACACCATCACAAAGTTCCCCTCCAAGTCACACACCATCCTGACTTGGAAAGATCACCGTTCCTTCATTGTTGTTGGGTCAAAATCCTGGAACTCCTTCCCTAACAACTGCCTCCCGTGAAATTGCACGGGAGTTAGCAGAGGCACAAACCGGCAGCGCCCCGGGCTGCTGCGCTGGCGATGATGGTCATCGCCGTGCGTAGCAACCCATTTTCACCCCGCAATAGAAATTGGGTAGCGCCGTGAGAGACCGCCACGGGCAATGGCAGTGCCAGCCTCATGGGTCACGAACTGGGCTGCACTCCGGTACAGGGTGAAAAGTAAAGGGGAGGTGCGTGGCGCCATTTTTTTTTCCGGCTGACTTACCGGTCCGACATTCCATTGTTTATTTTGCAGATTCCGTGCCACGATGGTGCAGCTCAGCACGCCACTTCTGTGCCAGGCTGCGGCCACGGCACCCTGCATCCCCGGTGGCATAGTAAAGGCCCCTTGCCCCACTGCAGTGCTCGCAGCGTGCCCTCCCCTTTAACGGAGAGGCCGCGTAGCACTGGAAAATTTGCGCACCTACCGCACCTCCTGAGAGGAAGTGGAGCAGCATCCCCAATTTCGTGGCCAGGACGGGACTGCCGTGCCAGGTGCAGGAAGACCCGCCACGTCTCAGTTACTGCCCCCAAATGGGGCGTTACTAAATTTTGCCCCCACTATCTGCTTCATATCAATTAATTTATGCAAAAAAATACCATTGTTTCATGGCACGAGTGGCCCATTGCTCCCAAATTGTACTGCTCATATCTGGAGAAAGGACTGAACTGCATTGTCTAGTGGGAATGTGGGAGGAGGGAGGACATAATACATTGTACCTATGCAGATCAAATTTGAAGCAGCATTTTCCTGAACACACAGGAATTCTTGTCGTACCTGGAGGCTCTTATGTTTACAATGCCTGCCTTCAGACTGGTGAATTTTAGATTTAGCTCACACACCAAGGCCCCTGTTAAACTTAAAGTTTTAGTACTAAAGACATACAAGTCACAATATGGAGCAACCATAGCCCATTCCAATTTGACTAATTTCACCAAAGGTGTAGCTTTGGCATCAGACTAATGCTTCTCAGTGTCAGTCTAATAGCTGCTGCTAACACAGATGACAGCACAAACCATGACAACCACCTCCTAATTCCCTAATCATGCAAGTCTATTCTCCAAGCCTGTTAATGTAATTTGCATGACTAGGTTATATGCATGACACACAGAGTGAGGGGCCAGTTACTCTCAAAAAGATTTGAATTTATATATCGCCTTGCACAACCACTGGATGTCTCAAAGTGCTTTACAGCCAGTGAAGTACTTTTGGAGTGTAGTCACTGATGTAATGTGGGAAACCCAGCAGCTAATTTGTAAACAGCAAGCTTCCACAAACAGCAATGTGATAATGACCAGATAAACTGTTTTTTGTTATATTGATTGAAGAATATTGACCAGGACACCGGGGATAACTCCCCTGCTCTTCTTCAAAATATGGAATCTTTTACATCCACCCGAGAAAGCAGACAGGGCCTCGGATTAACATCTCATCCAAAAGACGGCACCTCCAACAGTACAATACTCCCTCAAGCACTGCACTAGAGTGTCAGCCGAGAATTATGTTGTGCTCAAGCCCATGGAGTGGGACTTGAACCCACAGCCTTCTGACTCCGAGGCAAGAGTGCTACCCACTGAGCCACAGTTGGAATGATCAAAGTTGGAATGCATACTATCATATATGAATGATACAGCACATGTGCCATGAAGCTCCAGGTCTCAGAAAAGGCAACATCATCCAGTGTATGTGTGGTAAATATAACCAGGTTGGAACAACTGCAATATCAATGTTTGTTCATCCTCACTCACAATGGCGAGATAATTGCAACAATAGAATAAGTAGCAAAATCAAATGGGTTGCAGTTAACCTAACTTAGAGGATGAGACCAGGGAATTAGTAATGGGGAACATGGAGATGGCAGAAACTCTAAACAAGTATTTTGTATCAGTCTTTACAGTAGAGGACACTAACAATATTCCAACAGTGGATAGTCAAGAGGCTATGAGGGGAGGGGGGAAGGAACTTAACACAATTACAATCACTAAGGAGGCAGTGCTCAGTAAGATAATGGGACTAAAGGCAAATAAATCCCCTGGACCTGATGGCTTGCATCCTAGGGTCTTAAGAGCAGTAGTGGCAGGGATTGTGGATGCATTGGTTATAATTTACCAAAATTCCCTGGATTCTGGGGAGGGCTCAGCAGATTGGAAAACTGCAAATGTAATACCCCTATTCAAAAAAGGAGGCAGACAAAAAGCAGGAAACTATAGACCAGTTAGCCTAACATCTGTGGTTGGGAAAATGTTGGAGTCCATTATTAAAGAAGCAGTAACAGGACATTTGGAAAAGCAAAATTTGGTCAGGCAAAGTCAGCATGGATTTATGAAGGGGAAGTCATGTTTGATAAATTTGCTGGAATTCTTTGAGGATGTAACGAACAGGGTGGATAAAGAGGAACCAGTGGATGTAGTGTATTTGGACTTCCAGAAGGCATTTGACAAGGTGCCACACAAAAGGTTACTGCACAAGATAAAAGTTCATGGGGTTGGGGGTAATATATTAGCATGGTTAGAAGATTGGCTGACAAACAGAAAACAGAGTCGGGAAAAATGGTTCATTCTCTGGTTAGCAATCGGTAATGAGTGGGGTGCCGTAGGGATCAGTGCTGGGACCCCCAACTATTTACAATCTATATTAACGACTTGAAAGAGGGACTGAGTCTAATGTAGCTAAGCTTGCTGATGATACAAAGATGGAAGGAAGGGTATTGTGTGAGGAGGAGATAAAGAGGCTGCAGGAGGACATAGACAGGCTAAGTGAGTGGGCAAGAATTTGGCAGATGGAGTATAATGTTGGAAACTGTGAGGTCATGCACTTTGGCAGAAAAAAAATCAAAGAGCAAGTTATTATTTAAATGGAGAAAGATTGCAAAGTGCTGCAATACAGCAGGACCTGGGGGTACTTGTGCATGAAACACAAAAGGATAGTATGCAGGTACAGCAAGTGATCAGGAAGGCCAATGTAATCTTGGCCTTTATTGCAAAGGGGATGGAGTATAAAAGCAGGGAAATCTTGTTACAGCTGGACAGGATATTGGTGAGGCCACACCTAGAATACTGTGTACAGTTTTGGTTTCCATATTTACGAAAGGATATACTTGCTGTGGAGGCAGTTCAGAGAAGGTTCACTAGGTTGATCCCGGGGATGAGTGGGTTGACTTATGAGGAAAGGTTGGAGTAGGTTGGGCCTCTACTCATTGGAATTCAGAAGAATGAGAGGTGATCTTATCGAAATGTATAAGATTATGAGGGGGCTTGACAAGTTGGATGCAAAGAGGATGTTTCCACTGGTGGGGGAGATGAGAACTAGGGGGCATAATCTTAGAATAAGGGGCCGTCCATTTACATAGAAACATAGAAAATAGGTGCAGGAGTAGGCCATTCGGCCCTTAGAGCCTGCACCGATATTCAATGAGTTCATGGCTGAACATGCAACTTCAGTACCCCATTCCTGCTTTCTCGCCATACCCCTTGATCCCCCGAGTAGCAAGGACTGCATCTAACTCCTTTTTGAATATATTTAGTGAATTGGCCTCAACAACTTTCTGTAGTAGAGAATTCCACAGGTTCACCACTCTCTGGGTGAAGAAGTTTCTCCTCATCTCGGTCCTAAATGGCTTACCCCTTATCCTTAGACTGTGACCCCTGGTTCTGGACTTCCCCAACATTGGGAACATTCTTCCTGCATCTAACCTGTCTAAACCCGTCAGAATTTTAAACGTTTCTATGAGATCACCTCTCATTCTTCTCAACTCCGGTGAATACAAGCCCAGTTGATCCAGTCTTTCTTGATATGTCAGTCCCGCCATCCCGGGAATCAGTCTGGTGAACCTTCACTGCACTCCCTCAATAGCAAGAATGTCCTTCCTCAAGTTAGGAGACAAAAACTGTACACAATACTCCAGGTGTGGCCTCACCAAGGCCCTGTACAACTGTAGTAACACCTCCCTGCCCCTGTACTCAAATCCCTTTGCTATGAAGGCCAACATGCCATTTGTGTTCTTAACTGCCTGCTGTATCTGCATGCCAACCTTCAATGACTGATGTACCATGACACCCAGGTCTCATTGCACCTCCCCTTTTCCTAATCTGTCACCATTCAGATAATAGTCTGTCTCTCTGTTTTTACCACCAAAGTGGATAACCTCACATTTATCCACATTATACTTCATCTGCCATGCATTTGCCCACTCACCTAACCTATCCAAGTCGCTCTGCAGCCTCATAGCATCCTTCTCGCAGCTCACACTGCCACCCAACTTAGTGTCATGCGCAAATTTGGAGATACTACATTTAATCCCCTCGTCTAAATCATTAATGTACAATGTAAACAGCTGGGGCCCCAGCACACAACATTGTGGTACCCCACTAGTCACTGCCTGCCATTCTGAAAAGTACCCACTTATTCCTACTCTTTGCTTCCTGTCTGCCAACCAGTTCTCAATCTACATCAGCAAACTATCCCCAATCCCATGTGCTTTAACTTTGCACATTAATCTCTTGTGTGGGACCTTGTCGAAAGCCTTCTGAAAGTCCAAATACACCACATCAACTGGTTCTCCCTTGTCCACTCGACTGGAAACATCCTCAAAAAATTTCAGAAGACTTTTCAAGCATGATTTCTCTTTCACAAATCCATGCTGACTTGGACCTATCATGTCACCTCTTTCCAAATGCGCTGCTATGACATCCTTAACAATTGATTCCATCATTTTACCCACTACCGATGTCAGGCTGACCAGTCTATAATTCAGTGTTTTCTCTCTCCCTCCTTTTTTAAAAAGTGGGGTTACATTGGCTACCCTCCACTCCATAGGAACTGATCCAGAGTCTATGGAGTGTTGGAAAATGACTGTCAATGAATCTGCTGTTTCCAAGGCCACCTCCTTAAGTACTCTGGGATGCAGTCCATCAGGCCCTGAGGATTTATCGGCCTTCAATCCCATCAATTTCCCCAACACAATTTCCCGACTAATAAAGATTTCCCTCAGTTCCTCCTCCTTACTAGACCCTCTGACCCCTTTTATATCCGGAAGGTTGTTTGTATCCTCCTTAGTGAATACCGAACCAAAGTACTTTTTCAATTGGTCTGCCATTTCTTTGTTCCCCGTTATGACTGCCCCTGATTCTGACCGCAGAGGACCTACGTTTGTCTTTACTAACCTTTTTCTCGTTACATATCTATCGATACTTTTGCAGTCCTTCTTAATGTTTCCTGCAAGCTTCCTCTCGTACTCTATTTTCTCTGCCCTAATCAAACCCTTTGTCCTCCTCTGCTGAGTTCTAAATTTCTCCCAGTCCCCGGGTTCACTGCTATTTCTGGCCAATTTGTATGCCACTTCCTTGGCTTTAATACTATCCCTGATTTCCCTTGATAGCCACGGTTGAGCAACCTTCCCTTTTTTATTTTTACGCCAGACAGGGATGTATAATTGTTGTAGTTTATCCATGCGGTCTCTAAATGTCTGCCATTGCCCATCCACAGTCAACCCCTTCAGTATCATTCGCCAATCTACGCCTCATACCTTCAAAGTTACCCTTCTTTAAGTTCTGGACCATGGACTCTGAATTAACTGTTTCATTCTCCATCCTAATGTAGAATTCCACCATATTATTGTCACTCCTTCCCAAGGGGCCTCGCACAACGAGATTGCTAATTAATCCTCTCTCATTAAACAACACCCAGTCTAAGATGGTCTCCCCCCTAGTTGGTTCCTCGACATATTGGTCTCGAAAACCATCCCTTATGCACTCCAGGAAATCCTTCTACACCGTATTGCTTCCAGTTTGGTTAGCCCAATCTATATGCATATTAAAGTCACCCATGATAACTGCTGCACCTTTATTGCATGCACTCCTAATTTCCTGTTTGATGCCCTCCCCAACATCACTATTACTGTTTGGAGGTCTGTACACAACTCCCACTAATGTTTTTTGCCCTTTGGTGTTCTGCAGCTCTACCCATATAGATTCCACATCATCCAAGCTAATGTCCTTCCTAACTATTGCATTAAGCTCCTCTTTAACCAGCAATGCTACCCCACCTCCTTTTCCTTTTATTCTATCCTTCCTGAATGTTGAATACCCATGGATGTTGAGTTCCTAGCCCTGATCATCCTGGAGCCACGTCTCAGTAATCCCAATCACATCATATCTGTTAACATCTATTTGCACAGTTAATTCATCCACCTTATTACGGATACTCCTTGCATTAAGACACAAAGCCTTCAGGCTTGTTTTTTTAAACACCCTTTGTCCTTTTAGAATTATGATATAGTGTGGCCCTTTTTATTTCTTGCCTTTGTTTACTCAGCCTTCCACTATTGCTTTTTACCATCTGTTTCTGACTCCATATTACTTCGCCCTATCTCGCTGTATAGGTTCCCATCCCCCTGCCATATTAGTTTAAACACTCCCGAACTGCATTAGCAAATGTTACCCCCAGGACATCAGTTCCAGTCCTGCCCAAGTGCAGACCGTCCCTTTTGTACAGGTCCCACTTCCCCCAGAACTGGTTCCAATGTCCCAGGAATTTGAATCCCTCCCTATTGCACCACTGCTCAAGCCACGTATTTATTCTAACTATCCTGCTCCCTCTACTCTGATTAGCACGTGGCACTGGTAGCAATCCAAAGATTACTACCTTTGAGGTCCTATTTTTTAATGTAACTCCTAGCTCCCTAAATTCAGCTTGTAGGACCTCTTCCCGCTTCTTACCTATATCGTTGGTACCTACATGTACCACAACAACTGGCTGTTCACCTCCCTCTCCAAAACTGAGATGAGGAGAAATTTCTTCTCTCAGAGGATTGTGAATTTGTGGAATTCGCTGCTTCAGAGAGCTGTGGAAACTGGGACAGTGAATAAATTCAAGACAGAAATAGACAGTTTCTTAAACGATAAGGGGATAAGGGGTTATGGGAAGCGGGCAGAGAAGTGGAGCTGAGTCCATGATCAGATCAGCCACGATCTTATTGAATGGTGGAGCAGGCTCGAGGGACCTTGTGGCCGACTCCTGCTCCCATTTTTTATGTTCTTTTGTTCTAACCAAGGCTAACAATTGATTAGGCTCACTTCTCTAAAATTCTACAATGAAAAACAATATTTCCTGAAACTTACTATTTCAGGAGGCAACATCCTGCTTCTCACCCAATACGCAAACGGCTATATACCACCTCCTGCTCCAGGCACCACAAAACTAGTGACCTGATCCAGCAGCACCCACAGAAAAGATAGGAGAGCCCCTGTACACCTAATTAACACAATATCCCGATTCTGATGCGCATACTACTATGCTACAGTACTTACAATTATGCGAACAAAATCAATAGGGCCAATTTACCTCTTTCGGCCCCTGTTGGTCACGTGACGTGTAAAATACTGCAGGTGCACATGAGGAGAGAGCTGCCTGTAATGTTCCTGCCCTGGGTCATTTGCAGTCCAGGTGCAGGCCTGCCTCCTGGCAGCAACAGGAGCAAAGTTAGGCCTGCAACAACAAAAATACAGTATTATAGAAATGACTTGGTTTCTTATCAGGGGTGTAGCTCTGTGTTCACAGCTCACTCAAATATTTACAAGCACTCAGCCTATTCTGTAAATGTTATACTTCAGACTACATTTTGACACTTGGGTCTAGCTACTTGTCACCTTAATCTTAATGAGGTGGCCTTGGAAATAGCGGATGCATTGACAGTCATTTTCCAACATTCCATTGACTCTGGATCAGTTCCTATCGAGTGGAGGGTAGCCAATGTAACCCCACTTTTTAAAAAAAAGGAGGGAGAGAGAAAACAGGGAATTATAGACCGGTCAGCCTGACCTCAGTAGTGGGTAAAATGATGGAATCAATTATTAAGGATGTCATAGCAGTGCATCTGGAAAATGGTGACATGATAGGTCCAAGTCAGCATGGATTTGTGAAAGGGAAATCATGCTTGACAAATCTTCTGGAATTTTTTGAGGATGTTTCCAGTAAAGTGGACAAAGGAGAACCAGTTGATGTGGTATATTTGGACTTTCAGAAGTCTTTCGACAAGGTCCCACACAAGAGATTAATGTGCAAAGTTAAAGCACATGGGATTGGGGGTAGTGTGCTGACCTGGATTGAGAACTGGTTGTCAGACAGGAAGCAAAGAGTAGGAGTAAACGGGTACTTTTCAGAATGGCAGGCAGTGACTAGTGGGGTGCCACAAGGTTCTTTGCTGGGGCCCCAGCTGTTTACATTGTACATTAATGATTTAGACGAGGGGATTAAATGCAGTATCTCCAAATTTGCGGATGACACTAAGTTGGGTGGCAGTGTGAGCTGCGAGGAGGATGCTATGAGGCTGCAGAGTGACTTGGATAGGTTAGGTGAGTGGGCAAATGCATGGCAGATGAAGTATAATGTGGATAAATGTGAGGTTATCCACTTTGGTGGTAAAAACAGAGAGACAGACTATTATCTGAATGGTGACAGATTAGGAAAAGGGAAGGTGCAACGAGACCTGGGTGTCATGGTACATCAGTCATTGAAGGTTAGCATGCAGGTGCAGCAGGCGGTTAGGAAGGCGAATGGCATGTTGGCCTTCATAGCGAGGGGATTTGAGTACAGGGGCAGGGAGGTGTTGCTGCAGTTGTACAGGGCCTTGGTGAGGCCACACCTGGAGTATTGTGTGCAGTTTTGGTCTCCTAACTTGAGGAAGGACATTCTTGCTATTGAGGGAGTGCAGCGAAGGTTCACCAGACTGATTCCTGGGATGGCGGGACTGACCTATCAAGAAAGACTGGATCAACTGGGCTTGTATTCACTGGAGTTCAGAAGAATGAGAGGGGATCTCATAGAAACGTTTAAAATTCTGACGGGTTTAGACAGGTTAGATGCAGGAAGAATGTTCCCAATGTTGGGGAAGTCCAGAACCAGGGGTCACAGTCTGAGGATAAGGGGTAAGCCATTTAGGACCGAGATGAGGAGAAACTTCTTCACCCAGAGAGTGGTGAACCTGTGGAATTCTCTGCCACAGAAAGTAGTTGAGGCCAATTCACTAAATATATTCAAAAGGGAGTTAGATGAAGTCCTTACTACTCGGGGGATCAAGGGTTATGGCGAGAAAGCAGGAAGGGGGTACTGAAGTTTTATGTTCAGCCATGAACTCATTGAATGGCGGTGCAGGCTAGAAGGGCTGAATGGCCTGCTCCTGCTCCTGCACCTATTTTCTATGTTTCTATGTTTCTATGTGCAACTTCTCAAATGAGGAAACATACAAAAGCACTAGGCTAAGGTTAAGAACATTACATCAACAAGATTTGACCGGTGACAGAAACCACACACACACACACTAAGCTTACACTAAAGTGGTTGCACAGCAACATCTTGTTCATAAATGTTTGCATTACCCTCTGGCTTCGATTGTGGGTTGGCTTCCTCCACGATCAATCCATTGCTAAGTTACAATCGATTTGATGATGATCTAGGCAGGGATGTATTGCACTGTACAATAAAGTGTCACCGGAGGTTGGTGAAATGTTGCTTCAAGATGTCAATCATATGTTCTATACTAATCTGGCTACTTGTAATGGCCTTGTTGGCAGTTGGCACAAGAGTTTCATTAGCTAGAATTGAAGATGGTAACATATCTCCGATCAGCTATCATGCAGTCTGCCTTTACCTTCAGATATACTTAGCCTATGATTGCCTTATAATGAGAAGATTGTAACTGCTGCCAGAAAACAGGCATTGTTCTGCACGAGAGTGCGTTTCTAGTCACTGATTCACTGGCCATTGTTGATTTGGGCTACTTTTTGTTGGTGCTGAATGCAAATATCAAGTTCCAAGGACAAGTCCTTCCTTCCTATGAACAAGAAATTGGCTGTGAAGTGAATGGAATATTACAAGGGCAAACAATGGACCCTTGTAATGTTGATATTTACATTATAAATATTAAGGATTTTGCAACCCGCTTGGATCTCTCAGATAGACATAAAAATACATCAATAGGTCAGGCAGCTCATCTAAAACTACTACAGTAAGCAACGTGCCCAGAAGCATGTTTTTTTCTGCAGATAAAAAAAAAAAATCACACAGTTCTTAATTCTCACCAGTACTTTCAAACTGTTTTCTGAAACTTTTATGTTCATGGTGTTCTGTCTCCACTTGGAGGTTTGTACACATAGTTGAACTGAGTGAACAGAACTCCAGAAATGTAATCTGCTGCTCAGATACATCAGCCAGGCAGCTTCTGGCTAGAGAACCATCAAATTAAGATAGAACAAAGATGCAGTGCTGGAAGATGCTTGCATTCCATGATGATGAACAGTGACACACAGTGTTGCCCAGGAAATGTTTGTGTGCCTGCTCATTTAGATCAACATGATTCTTTCTTATCTGATTAATTGGAATGAGCCTTTGGCTTAATGGTAGCATTCCCACCTGAGCCAGGTGGGAAATGGAGACTGGAGTTTCAGGTTGATATTCATCTGGATGCTCTTTTCTGGAGGGTGTAGATGACCCCTTACTCATCATATGGATTAAAGGAGCTCATTAATCCCTCCCACCATAAAAGCTGTTTAAAACAGGAGGATTCACATCACAGCCTCTCAGACTATCAGCCTGAGAATCCTTCCACTACTTCACAACTATTCTCCAAGGGAAAGGAGACAAGACTCAAAAACAACATCTGATTAATTACTAGATAAAACACTCTGACCTAGTTGCTGCAGATAATAAGAGGGGAGGGAGGGAATGCAGGCCAAAGTTGAGGAATGCAGAGTTTGGAGGGGGCAGTAGGAGGTTACAAAGTAGGAGATGAAGGGATTTAAATACAAATATGATCATTTTAATTCTAACGTAGTGTTATGAGAGTAGAGTTTTCCAATAGGTCTGTGACTATATGTGCAAGCACTGAGTTAAGCAACCCAGGGTCACGATCGTTCAGCGAGGGGGGGGGCGGGGGGGGAGAGGAAACCCGCCTACATCCCCCTAAAGGTTGTGGTTTTCAGCGTAATAAAGTTCAACAGCTATTGAACCCAGAATAAAACCTGTAAAACAGAGGCTTAAAAAGTGAGGTGCCGCAGCGTTGCAAACTACCAACGCAGCAAAAAAATCCCTCTTCGGATAGGTGGAGCATTAGAAGCTTGAAGGCATTTTACAGATGTTTTAAGAAAGAGCGAGATCCGAAGCAGCAAACGGATAACATAAAAGGACAAAAGTAAAAGGGAGAAGGGTGGCGGAAGAGATTCAACAAGACGAAATGAAAATAAAACCTTTCAGGTGGTTGAAGAAAAATGGAGTTCTTAAGCAATAAAGTTGGTGAAACAGGAAAAGGGCGGGGCGGTAATGGTGAAGATGGTTCAGAACCCCGCCACATCCAGTTACCAACCAACAGCAAATACATTACCGCGCCGAAGAAAAGGCGAGAAGCAGCTCTTACTTGGTCGATGCTGGTCGGCAAGAGGCGAGCAGGATCCCGTTATGTACTTACCTGCCCCATTACCTCAGCGCTGCTGGGAGTCCCCGAGCAGCGGGCGGAGGGGGCTGGGCTGGCGAGGGGCCGCTTGCTCCGGGCATCAGGGCCACATGTGCTCTCTCTCCCCGGCACAGCACCTCACACACAATCTGCAGCTTCTAACTACCCCGGAACTCTCACACACAAACCCTGTCTCTGCCGAGCCCGGTGCCGCCGTCATTACATTCCACATGAAGAAAATAAAACTAACTGGCGGCGAGCGACGGCAAAACAGCTATGTCACTGGAGAGCTGCTCCTCACTGCTAGTTCCAAATGTAAGACAACTCTTTTGGTTGAAAAACAAAAGAGTTAAGTCAAGTGCCCTCCAATCTGGGGGACACTCCAAACATTTTTCAACTGCCCTCTTTTTTTCCAAATGTAAGACAACAGCTTTCAAGGGATCATTCGCACAAACATTTTTTTTTAATCAGTTTAACTTTTTAAAGAAGAACTTCATTATATTTATTTTCAACAGGCTGTACGACACACTGTACCTGATGGTTACGTTCCAGAGTTGGTAATCTCGCAGCTCACGAATGCACTAAGTGAAGCGGATAAACAATTACAACTCATTCCCTGGTACCATGAGCACCTCGACTGGTGACTGTCGGTAAGAGTCTTCGCGAGCAGCCGGTATTAAAGGGCAGTGTGAACTGAGACGACCTACGTGATGGCTGCCTTTAGTTATTTTGCCGACACAAATATGTTGTGTGCTTTGATATGTTCAGGTTCATCAGCTTGCAGTTGGGCTTGATTCACAAATTTATAAGGGTTACTATTAGGAATATTGGGACCCATTCTAAAGATGCGAATAACTCCGCCCCTGCTTGATCGCAGATCAGAGAGATCACCTTAAGTCATCCATCCAGAGGAACCTTACACCCCTACCTCCATTGCAGCATGCAATTGTTTCTTAAAACATGGGTGTTTGCTTTCACCGGAAGTTTGTTCCCCACGTTGATCACTCTTTGAAGAATTTCCTGACATCAGTTCGAAAATGTGCTTTCAGTAGTTTGCAACTGTACTCCCATTTAATGTTAAGTAATAGTCTCAGGTAACTTTTTCCATACCTTTAACAATCTGGCATACCTCTATTAGATTCCTTCTCAGGTGGAAGTTCCCAGATGCATGCAGAGCGGAGATGCTGCAAGACTTTTTTTATTGAGGGCATCAGGCACGCTGGGGTTTTTAGGAAACTGATTGAGACCAAAGACTTGACCTTGGAAGCGGCGGCTCTGATAGCCCAGACATTTATCTCAGGGGAGGAAGAGACCAGAATGATGTATGACAAAAATCTTGGCTCAAATGCGGCAAACGACCAGAGAGTCAACATTGTTAACGCGGCATACAGTTCTCTAGGCAGACAAGGACAATCGGACGTGCCCCAGCATGTAGTCGGACCCAAAGGGGGAATTCAACAGAGAACGGCGATTCATGCCATCGCAATGGACAATGCGGCCAGTAATGGAGCCATCAACACCTGTTAATGGTGCACTTAAGGACATTTACAGAGACAATCAGAGATGATCGACTGGTAATGGACCTTTTGTTTCCAACAACAGGGCCTCCAGCTCATGCTGGAAGTGTGGAGGCAAACACCCAGTCATAGCTTGCAGGTATCAACAATATATCTGCAGAAACTGTAACGTCAGCGGTCACTTGGCGCGTATGTGCAGGAAGCCTGCAGCTAGGTTGATGTACGAGGAGGATGGGCCCAATGTAAGCCCTGCGAGGCCAAATGAATACTGGGGGAAATCACTGGAAGCTGAAGTTCAGCGAGTTCATGTGGAGCACATATACAGTTCATATACCAGGACACCACCGATAATGATGAAAGTGCTCCTCAATAGCATCCCAGTATTAATGGAGCTAGACACGGGGGCCAGCCAGTCCCTGATGAGTATCAAACAGTTCGAAAGGTTGTGGGTGTCCAAGGCCAGGAGCCCAAAATTATTGCCAATTGACGCACAGCTACGGACATATACAAAGGAGATCATTCCGGTGCTAGGCAGCGCCATGGTAGTCGTGACCCACAAAGATTCGGAGAACAGGTTGCCATTCTGGATTGTCTCGGGGGACGGTCCCGCACTACTGGGGAGGAGTTGGCTTGCTGTCATGAACTGGAAATGGGGCGATGTCAATGCAATTTCTTCTGTGGAGCGAGTATCATGCTCACAGGTCCTGGATAAATTTGACTCATTATTTCAACCTGGCATCGGCACTTTCATGGAGGCCAAGGTAGTGATTCACATAAACCCAGACGCCAGGCCAGTACACCACAAGGCCAGAGCGGTGCTGTACGTGATGCGGGAAAAGATAGAATGCAAATTGAACCGCCTGCTGAGGGAAGGCATCAGCTCGCCAGTCAAATTCAGTGACTGGGCGAGCCCGATCATGCCGGTGCTCAAGGCGGATGGGTTGGTCAGGATATGTGGCGATTACAAGGCCACCATCAATCGGGTGTCACTACAAGACCAGTACCCGTTACCGAGAGCAGAGGAACTCTTTGCGACGCTATCCAGTGGCAAACCTTTTTCAAAATTGGACCTGACCTCAGCTTTCATGACCCAGGAGCTGGCGAGTGAGTTGAAGAAGCTGACCACCATCACGACACACAAGGGGTTATTTGAGTATAACAGATGTCCGTTCGGGATTCGTTCGGCCGTCGCGATCTTTCAGCAAATTATGGAAAGCCTCCTCAAGTTGATTCCAATGACATCCTCATCACGGGTCGCGATACTGAAGAACATCTCCACAACCTGGAGGAGGTGCTATGCAGACTGGACCGGGTAGGGCTGCGACTGAAAAAGGCGAAGTGCGTCTTCTTAGCTCCAGAGGTAGAATTCCTGGGGAGGAGGGTAGCAGCAGACGGGATCAGACCTACTGCGTCCAAAACGGAAGCGATCCAGAGAGCACCCAAACCCTGTAACACGATGGAGCTGCGTTCATTCCTGGAGCTCCTAAACTATTTTGGTAACTTTCTTCCCAAATTGAGCACGCTGTTAGAGCTGCTACACGTGCTCCGACGCAAAGGTCGCGATTGGGTCTGGGGGAACAGCCAGGAAAGGGCTTTTGATAGAGCACACAAGTTGTTATATTCCAACAAACTGTTAACATTATATGACCCATGTAAGAAACTTGTTTTAACGTGCGATGCGTCGTCCTGTTGGGTCGGGTGTGTCTTGCAACATGTGTTACAGCCGGGAGCTTATGCCTCCAGAAGTCTGTCCCAGGCAGAAAAGGGCTACGGGATGGTAGAAAAGGAAGCGCAAGCATGTGTATATGCTGTAAAAAAAAATGCACCAAATACCTGTTTGGCAGGAAATTTGAGCTGGAGACAGATCACAAACCCCTAACATCCCTTTTGGCCAACAACAAGGCCATAAATGCGACTGCATTGGCCCGCATACAGAGGTGGGCACTCACGTTAGCCGCCTATGACTACACAATTCAGCACAGACCGGGCACTGAAAACTGCGCCGATGCACTCAGCAGGCTCCCAGTAGCCACCACTGAGGGGGCAACTAAGCATGATGCTGAGATGGTCATGGCTGTTGAAGCTTCCGAAAGCAAAAGCTCACCTGTGACAGCCCGTCTGATTAAAGTCTGGAATTCAGTGCTTGTGAAGCATGGGCCATTGTTGCTGACCAAGACATCCGGTAGACCATGGGCGGCGAACATTGCCCGTAGACTTTCTACCGTGGCAGAGGATGTGCTTGAATTTAAAATGGCACACTCAATCCATTTGGAGTAGGTGTCTACTACAACCAAAAACATTTTTCCCATGAAAGGACCTGCGTAGTCCACATGGATGCGTGACCGTGGCTTGGCGGGCCAGGACCAGGGGCTAAGGGGGGCTTCCCTGGGCGCATTGCCCAGCTGAGCATATGTGTTGACCCGCTACTATCTTTAGTTAAGAAATGTGTCCTGAATGGGGACTGGGCAGCCATGTACGGGGCATGCCCTGAGGAATTTAAACCATTTCATAGGCGCAAGGATGAACTCTCGATTCAGGCCGATTGCCGACTGTGGGGAAACCGAGTAGTCATGCCCCAGAGGGGCAGAGAGGTGTTTTTGTCAGAGAACTTCACAATGAGCACTCGGGGCATTGTTATGATGAAGGCAATTGCCAGGTCACACGTTTGGTGGCCAGGGATAGATGCAGACCTGGAACTTTGTGTTCGCAGGTGCAACACATGTGCTCAGCTGGGCAATGCGCCCAGGGAAGCCCCCCTTAGCCCCTGGTCCTGGCCTGCCAAGCCACGGTCACGCATCCATGTGGACTACGCAGGTCCTTTCATGGGAAAAATGTTTTTGGTTGTAGTAGACACCTACTCCGAATGGATTGAGTGTGCCATTTTAAATTCAAGCACATCCTCTGCCACGGTAGAAAGTCTATGGGCAATGTTCGCCACTCATGGTCTACCGGATGTCTTGGTCAGCGACAATGGCCCGTGCTTCACAAGCACTGAATTCCAGGACTTCATGGCAGGCAATGGAATCAACCATGTCAGAACGGCACCGTTCAAGTCGGCCTCAAACGGCCAGGCAGAACGAGCAGTGCAGATAATCAAACAGGGGATGCTCAGAATCCAAGGGGATTCCCTACAAAGCCGCTTATCACGCCTCCTGTTGGTCAATAGATCCCGACCACACGCGCTCACAGGGGTTCCACCCGCAGAGCTGCTAATGAAAAGGATGCTCAAAACCAGGTTATCCCTTATACATCCCACTATGAAAGAAATTGTTGAGAGCAGACGTCAGTCACAATGTGACTACCATGACAGGAATGCGAGGGCGCGATGTATTGATGTCAATGACCCTGTTTTTGTCCTTAATTATGCTGCAGGGCCCAAATGGCTTGTAGGCACTGTGATTGCCAAAGAGGGGAATGGGGTTTTGGTAGTTAAACTTACCAATGGACAAATCTGCCGCAAACACGTGGATCAAACTAAAAGGAGGTTCAGCAACCCCATAGAAGAAGCAGAGGAAGAACACAACATAGAGTTTACTCCACCACAGGTGACCGAACACCGGAACCAAGTGGAGGAGAGCCCAGTCACTGTGGGCAGTCCAGACAGGCCTGAGACACCGCAAACAGCAGACACTCAGGCCAGCGCCCAACAACCGGAGCCCCAACTCAGGCGATCTACAAGGGAGCGTAAACCACCAGAGAGACTTAACCTGTGATCCCAATAAGACTTTGGGGGGGGAGGTGATGTCATGTATTCAACTATCATTGTAACCCATGTATAAGCTGACCTGAGTTGTACACCTTGAGAACATTGACCACAAGGGGGTGAACTTGTGGAAGACACTCCTAACCTGGACTTTCAGTATAAAAGGGGAAGCTCCACCCACCTTCATCACTTGAGGTCTTGGTTAAAGGTAACTGGTCACAGAGTGACCACCTCTCAAGTGTGGGCCTCGTGTGCATTTATACTGTATAGTAAGGACTGATTCCCGAGATGGCGGGACTGACCTATCAAGAAAGACTGGATCAACTGGGCTTGTATTCACTGGAGTTCAGAAGAATGAGAGGGGACCTATAGAAACGTTTAAAATTCTGATGGGGTTAGACAGGTTAGATGCAGGAAGAATGTTCCCAATGTTGGGGAAGTCCAGAACCAGGGGACACAGTCTAAGGATAAGGGGTAAGCCATTTAGGACCGAGATGAGGAGGTATTTCTTCACCCAGAGAGTGGTGAACATGTGGAATTCTCTACCACAGAAAGTTGTTGAGGCCAGTTCACTGAATATATTCAAAAAGGAGTTAGATGAAGTCCTTACTACTAGGGGAATCAAGGGGTATGATGAGAAAGCAGGAATGGGGTACTGAAGTTTCATGTTCAGCCATGAACTCATTGAATGGCGGTGCAGGCTAGAAGGGCTGAATGGCCTACTCCTGCACCTATTTTCTATGTTTCTATCCAGTCTTTCCCCATAGCTTAGACCTAACATTGTGGGTCAACGACGTGGCTCTTCTCTGCATTGCCTCCAGCACCTGAATGTCTTTCTTGTGACTTACTGACCAGAACTTGATTTTGTATTCACTGTGTGGTCTATCCAGAACACTGTACATACAGTTTGATCACTAACTCCTCTAACCTATATTCTACTGAAAACTTATATTCTACTGACGTGGCTATGAGGATCAATATTCTATTAGATTTGTTGATTGCTGCTTTGCATTGGTTGGACATTTTAGTGTTGAATCCAATAAGACTCTTGGGTATCGTTCAGCTTCATTATAAGTGATTTAAGCACCCTTCATAGAGTATGTATGTCATTAATTTTTCCTTCCGATGTGTCAAATTTCATCTACTATTGTCTAACACATTCTGTAATTTCTGAGCTGTGTCCTCTGATTTCACTGCCCCTCCCAGTTTGGTATCATTTTCCAATTTGACCACTTTGTATTGAGTTTCTGAATGCAGGTTAATTCGTAAATTAGGAACAGTTGTGGTGCCAACTGGTACCAGTGAAGTGACAATAAAGCTGCTTAAAAGTTGTAAAAACTCAACTAGTTTACGAATGTCCTGAAGATACAATGGACTAGAAATTCTAACTTTTGAAAAGTAGAAAAATTAGCGGCAGGCACTAATGATTCTCTCCTGCTGGGCAATTCAGCTTCAGCGCTCCAAGAGGGATGTGGAGTGCTAAATCAAGCGCTAACCACTTCTCTTGGGGCACTAAAGTCTGTTCGTGGCAGAGCGCTGAACAATATCGAGCTTCCCTCGCTTAAAGCAAAGGGCCAATGATGGGGCACAACCTACTTGTTGGCAGTTCTGCATTGCAAGGGGACCTGTGCGACTGGCATTACAGCCCCCAACACTCTCAGAAAGTGGAGGCCTTGGACATTTTGCAGCTGTGAAACATCGAAAACTTTCAGCAGGCAGCAGATTGCTGCAAATAATAAAGATTGGGCTACCTGAAAACCCATCCCTTTAATTAGTACTCCCCAAGCGGCCAGCTGAGTTGACAATGCCTCCTCTTCCTGCCATTGTTCACGCCCTCAATACAGCAGGGGGCGTGAGGCAATTTTACATTTGGGGCTATAACAGGGTGCTGCGCACTTTATGATGTCACGATCTGCGAGAGGCCCAGGCGGTAAGAATTAGCACCAGTGCTAAACTGGCACTGAAGTTCACGCGCCCGGTCGCTAAACCCTTAGCGCCCCCCTCCCCCCAACTGCTAACAGGAGGCGCTAAGCAGCCGAATTTCTCCCCCAATAGCTCCAACTTGTCTAATTCTCCAGCTATGCCATCAATGTCATTCCATGTTCCATCAGGATGCATACTTGAACCAAGTGGAAATGGACACTTCTCTGGTTTGCTTTCGTTCCCACACCCAGATCATCATCATCATAGGCGGTCCCTCGAAATCGAGGAAGACTTGCTTCCTCTCTAAAAGTGAGTTCTCAGGTGACTGTACAGTCCAATACGGGAATTACAGTCTCTGTCACAGGTGGGACAGACAGTCGTTGAAGGAAAGTGTGGGTGGGGAATATGATTTTCTGCATGCTGCTTCTGCTGTCTGCGTTTGGTTTCTGCGTGCTCTCGACGACGAGACTCGAGGTGCTCAGCGCCCTCCCGGATGCTCTTCCTCCACTTAGGGTGGTCTTGGGCCAGGTGAAGGCCCAGAGACAGTAAAGTCTCTATCATTGTTAAAATGCCATTCTTTAGTTATGTTTTTATCTATTATATTCAAGCCTGGCCTTTGTAGTGCAGCATTTGCATTAATGCTGAACTTAAGTAATGTTATTACAAGCGAATAAAGATGTTAAATTATTCAAAATGCCTAAGTTAGCTAACCTTATCAGAGATTACTTAAGAACATAAGAAATAGGAGCAGGAGTAGGCCAAACGGTCCCTTGAACCTGCTCTGCCATTCAATAAGATCATGGCTTATCTGATCATGGACTCAGCTCCACTTCCCCGCCCACTCCCCATAATCCCTTATTCCCTTATCGTTTAAGAAACCGTCTATTTCTGTCTTAAATTTATTCAATGTCCCAGCTTCCGCAGCTCTCTGAGGCAGCGAATTCCACAGATTTGCAAACCTCTGAGAGAAGAAATTTCTCCTCATCTCTGTTTTAAATGGGCGGCCCCTTAGTCTAAGATCATGCCCTCTAGTTCTCATCTCCCCCATCAGTGGAATGCACAACAATTGTTAAAATCATTAACAAAATTTATTGCAAACAGAATTCTTTTTAAACACCCTCCTCCCCACCCCAACTATGAACGAACATTTTAAACAATTTAACATACAATGAATAATGAACAATTTGGCAGTAAAAAAACCTGAAACTTTCCAAAACAAACCCCCCTCCCTACCTGCGGCCACGTTTCCCTCCAGGTTGTTTACTCCCCCCCCGTGTATTAACCCCACCTGACCGTTTTGGTCCCCGCACCCCAAGACGAAGGTAGTGTGGTGCAGGCGACGGCAAGACTTCCTGCCGTGGTGGCGGTGTTGGTGTGGAAGAAAGAGCAGGCTGTTTGTCTTCCGAGTCAAGAGGAACTTTCTCCTCCCTCCTCGCCTGAGTGCTTGGGGTTCGATTTTGAATCAACACGACACCTTGGGGTGCAGCGCCGTGTTCGGCCAGCAACGCATGCCGAAGGGCATTTGTTGCGGCAGTCTCTTCACGCACCCCTTCCAGTGTCTGCCGTGCTACCTCCAGTAGCTTGGCTTGCACAGCAGACACCCGTGAAAAGCCATGCGCGAACTGAGTGAAACCCTGGATAAGCGCGCGACCGATCGCGACCGTCTCCGAACACAGGGACATCAGACCCACCAACTGACCATCCGAGGGAGGCGATTGCTGACCTCGCTGACCCGACCTCCGTGGGGTCGACGAGCGCAATATATTGCGCCTTGGCGTTGCCAGCTGCACACCACTTGGTCCCGGTGTCTCTTCGCTCTCAACGGAGATGACCCGCATGTTCAACTCATCCTCCACAATTGTTGGATCACGCTGGTGATCCTCCTCCTCCTCCTCCTCCTCGGGTGGTGATGGTGCAGGTGAAATTTGGAGCTCGACCAGGGTCTCAGGATGACCTTGAAAATACATACGACCTTATTACAGAGCTTATTAGAACATAACGATGAACATTAACAAGAGACGTTTTCACTAGCCCCAGAAAGCTGTAGCGGCTGCATTCCCTGCTTACGCACAAGGGCTGCATACATGCATGCATGACATGACATGACATCATTAGTATATTATATGTATATTACAAGTATATTGCATATTGCAGGACATTACATTAGTAAGTTAGTTAAGTTTTTAATACTGTTTGACACATTACACATTACTCACGAGACGCATGGCTGGGCTCCACCAAATCTAGATTTCTTCTTCTGAAAACAAGAAAAGCGCATAGCATAAGCTAATTGACTAGGTAGTATCATGAAGTCACAACAGTTTAAAACTGTTTTAAAAATGTGAAACGTAATTACGTAAAACTGGTTTACGTAATACATTTAGGAATGACAAACTTCAATTCAATATAGGGAATTCATTGTTCTAATTAAAACATAGCATCAGTAAAATAGAAAATGCAACTTACTCTTGCTGCCGCATGTTATGTATCTGGACTTGTATATACTCTGAACAGCCACCAGATGGCTCATTCCCCGGAGTCCCAAGGAATCTCATAATCCCTTGGGAGCACAGGTATTTAAGAGTGCTTCACAGGTTGGAGAGGCACTCTGGAGACCTGCAATAAAAGACTAAGGTCACACATTACTTTGAGCTCACAGTGTTCAGTCTGACTCTCCATACACTACAACTGGCGACGAGATGCAGATAGCGAACCCAAAGATGCAGAGAACAGTGGGCATCCTGGAGAAATTCTCGGAGGGAGAAGATTGGGAAACTTTTGTGGAGCGACTCGACCAATACTTCGTGGCCAACGAGCTGGATGGGGAAGAGAACGCTGCCAAAAGTAGAACGATCCTCCTCACTGTCTGTGGGGCACCAACGTATGGCCTCATGAAGAATCTGCTCACTGCAGCGAAACTCACGGAGAAATCATACGACGATTTGTGCACACTGGTCCGAGAGAACCCGGAGGAAAGCATTCTGATGGCGACATACCGGTTCTACACCTAGAAAAGATCTGAAGGCCAGGAAGTGGTGAGTTATGTCGCCGAGCTAAGACGCCTTGCAGGACATTGCGAATTTGAAGGACATTTGGAGCACATGCTCAGAGACTTTTTCATACTTGGCATTGGCCACGAAACCATACTTCGCAAACATTTGACTGTAGAAACCCCAACCTTGAGTAAGGCCATAGCGATAGCCCAGACGTTCATTGCCACCAGTGACAATACGAAGCAAATCTCTCAGCACACAAGTGCTGCGACAAGTACTGTGAACAAAGTGATGTTGTTTTCAGAATCGTAACGGACAGGGTAGGTCACACATACCTGCAGCCACACGTCCGCAGATGTCTCAGAGTCTACCATCAAGGGGATGAATGCAAGGCCATTAACACTTTGTTGGCGCTGCGGGAGTGATCATCGTTTCCATTCATGCCGATTCCAAGGACACATTTGCAAGGGCTGTGGAACAATGGGACACCTCCAACGAGTGTGCAGGCGAGTTGCTAGGCCTGTTAAACCTGCAAACTACCACATTGCAGAGGAGGACAGATCCACGGAGGATCACGATGAAACAGAACCGCTGATAGAGGAGGCAGAGGTACATGGGGTGCACACATTCACCACGAATTGTCCCCCGATAATGCTGAAGGTTGAACTAAGTGGACTCCCGGTGTCAATGGAGCTGGACACGGGTGCGAGCCAGTCCATCGTGGGCAAAAAGACTTTCGAAAGGTTGTGGTGCAACAAGGCCTCCAGGCCAGTCTTAACTCCAATTTGCATGAAACTAAGAATTTACACGAAAGAACTGATTCCTGTAATCGGCAGTGCTACCGTAAAGGTCTCCTACGATGGAATGGTGCACAAGCTACCACTCTGGGTGGTACCGGGCGATGGTCCCACGCTGCTCGGCAGAAGCTGGCTGGGAAAGATACGCTGAAACTGGGACGACATCCGAGCACTATCGCCCGCTGACGACACTTCGTGTGCACAGGTCTTAAACAAATTTCCTTCGCTGTTCGAACCAGGCATCGGGAAATTCCAAGAAGCAAAAGTGCAGATCCACCTAATTACGGGGGCGCGACCCATCCATCACAAAACGAGAGCAGTACCGTACAAGATGAGATAAAGGGTAGAAATCGAGCTCAACCGGCTGCAAAGAGAGGGCATCATCTCACCGATCGAGTTCAGCGAGTGGGTCAGTTCTATTGTCCCAGTCCTCAAGGGAGACGGCATCATCAGAATCTGTGGCGATTACAAAGTAACTATCAATCGTTTCTCCCTGCAGGACCAATACCCACTTCTAAAAGCCGACGACTTCTTTGCAATGCTGGCGGGAGGAAAGACGTTCACGAAGCTGATCTGACTTCAGCCTACATGACGCAGGAACTGGAGTAATCATCGAAGGCCCTCACCTGCATCAACACGTACAAAGGTCTTTTTGTTTATAACAGATGCCCGTTTGGAATCTGATCAGTGGCGGCGATATTCCAGAGAAACATGGAAAGTTTACTGAAGTCGGTCCCACACACCGTGGTCTTCCAGGACGACATCTTGGTCACAGGTCGAAACACAGTCGAGCATCTGCAGAACCTGGAGGAGGTTCTTAGTCGGCTCAACCGCATGGGGCTCAGGTTAAAACGCTCGAAGTGTGTTTTCCTGGCACCTGAAGTGAAGTTCTTGGGAAAGAGGATTGCGGCGGACGGCATCAGGCCCACCAACGCGAAGACGGAGGCAATTGAGAACGCATCGAGGCCACAGAACGAGGCAGAGCTGCGATCGTTCCTGGGACTCTTGAACTACTTTGGTAACTTCTTACCGGGTCTCAGCACCCTGCTAGAACCACTACATGTCTTACTATGAAAAGGGGGCGAATGGGTTTGGGGCAAAAGCCAAGAAAATGCCTTTGTAAAAGCGAGAAAATTGTTGTGCTCAAACAAATTGCTTGTGTTGTATGATCCACGTAAGCATTTGGTACTAGCATGTGATGCGTCGTCATATGATGTCGGGTGTGTATTGCAACAAGCCATTGATTTCGGGAAACTGCAACTGGTTGCTTATGCATCCAGGAGTCTGTCTAAGGCTGAGAGAGCCTACAGCATGATTGAAAAAGAAGCGTTAGCATGTGTCTATCGGGTAAAGAAAATGCACCAATACCTGTTTAGGCTAAAATTTTAATTGGAAACTGACCATAAGCCACTTATATCCCTGTTTTCCGAGAGCAAAGGGATAAATACCAACGCATCGGCCCAGAGATGGGCGCTCACGTCGTCCGCATACAACTACGCCATCCGCCACAGGCCAGGCACAGAAAACTGCGCCGATGCTCGCAGTAGGCTGCCATTGCCCACCACGGGGATGGAAATGGTGCAGCCCACAGGTCTAGCCATGGTTATGGAAGCATTTGAGAGTGAGCAATCACCTGCCCAGCAGATCAAAACCTGGACAAGCCAGGACCCCTTATTGTCTCAAATCAAAAGCTGTGTGCTTCACGGGATCTGGTCCAGTGTCCCAGTGGAAATGCAGGAAGAGATAAAGCCGTTCCGGCGGCGCAAAGATGAAATGTCTATACAGGCAGACTGCGTTCTGTGGGGCAATCGAGTAATGGTCCCCAAGAAGGGCAGAGACACCTTCATCAATGCTCGCCATAGTACCCACCCAGGCATCGTAATGATGAAAGCGATAGCCAGATCCCATGTGTGGTGGCCCGGTATCGATGCGGACTTAGAGTCCTGAGTTCACAGATGTAATACATGCTCGCAGTTAAACAATATACCCAGGGAGGCGCCGCTAAGTTTATGTTCTTGGCCCTCCAAAGCGTGGTCTAGGTTACACATCGACTATGCAGGCCCATTCTTGGGTAAAATGTTCCTTGTGGTTGTCGACATGTACTCCAAGTGGATTGAATGTCAGATAATGTCAGCTCGCATGTCTGCTGCTACCACTGAAAGCCTGCGGGCCATGTTTGCCACACATGGCTTACCCGATGTCCTGGTGAGCGACAACGGGGCATGTTTTACCAGTGCTGAGTTCAAAGAATTTATGACCCGTAACGGGATCAATCATGTCACATTTGCCCCATTTAAACCAGCATCCAATGGTCAGGCAGAGAAAGCAGTGCAAACCATCAAGTAAGGCTTGAAGAGGGTAACTGAAGGCTCACTGCAGACTTGCCTATCCCGAGTCCTGCTTAGCTACCGCACGAGACCACATTCACTCACTGGGATCCCACCTGCTGAACTGCTCATGAAAAGAGCACTTAAGGCAAGGCTCTCGCTAGTTCACCCTGATCTACATGAACAGGTAGAGAGCAGGCGGCTTCAACAAAGTGCATACCATGATAGCGCAAATGTGTCACACGAGATTGAAGTCAATGATCCTGTATTTGTATTAAATTACGGGCAAGGTCCCAAGTGGCTTCCCAGCACTGTCGTGGCCAAAGAGGGGAGCAGGGTGTTTCGGGTCAAACTTTCAAATGGACTCATTCACCGGAAACACTTGGATCAAATCAAACTCAGATTCACGGACTACCCTGAGCAACCCACCTTGGACCCTACCTTTTTTGATCCCCCAACACACACACCAGTGGCAACCGACACCACGGCTGACCACGAAGCAAAACCCATCATCCACAGCAGCCCTGCAGGGCCCAACACACCAGGCAGCCCAGCAAGGCCAGCTGCACAGCAGCCCAGCGAGGGCCCAACAAATGATTCAACAACACCAGCCTTCACACTGAGACAATCAACCAGGGCAAGAAGGGCCCCAAATCAACTCACATTGTAAATAGTTACATTATTGACTTTAAGGGGGAATGTTGTTATGTATCTGAACTTGGATATACTCTGTACAGCCATCAGAGGGCTCATTCCCCGGAGTCCCAAGGGATCTCATAATCCCTTGGGAGCACAGGTATTTAAGAGTGCTTCACAGGTTGGAGAGGCACTCTGGAGACCTGCAATAAAAGACTGAGGTCACACTTTACTTTGAGCTCACTGTGTTCAGTCTGATTCTTTCTCCATACACTACACCACGACCAAGCTATTCCAGCGTTTTCGGCACTGGTCCGCCGCCCCCCCCCACTCACCTCATGGGATGCCGAGGAGATGACATCAGCGATCTTGGCCCATATTTTTCTATATACGCTGGGTGGGGGTTTCCCGTGCACACCCGAGTTAGATGTCCCCACCGGGAATGAACCTGCTTCGGGAAGACAGCCATCACTGCAGGTCTTCCATGCCATGTGGCCAGAGGTGGCCCGGGAGGTGTCGGGAAGCACTGAGGTGCAGAGAAGCCTGATCCAGTGCCACAACAAATTCAACATCCTTTGTCGGGCGGTCAAAGTGAGTACAAGTTTCCACACCTCCTCCATACCAGCCTCTCAACCTCTGTCTGCCCACACTGTACAAACCATTACTTTCACACCACCCAACCACCAAACATCTGCAGATACTTGCACTCACATCCTCACCTCACGCCTTACCTATATGCACAGCTTTTCAGCCACAGCAGGCACAGCTTCCACATACATTGCTGGACTCTTACTCACACTAGTTCCTTTCTTTTGCAGGCCAAGATGGCACATAACTGACTGGAGCAGCAAAGGACAGGAGGAGGGGACCTTGAGCTGCGACCCCATTCCGACATTGAGGACCAGTGCGTTACCACATTGCTGCCCATCACGCCAGGGATGCTCTAATCAATGCAAGATTTACATAACTTTATGCGGCTCAGACATGTGGCTGCCACAGGCATACGCAGGTTGGCATCACCCCACATCAACACCATAGAACAGTCCTACAATTCATTCACCAGTCCATTCTTTTCATTGTCGCCACCATTGTTGGAGGTCAAATGAGCCCTGATTGTTCACTCTGCACTTCCACTATAGAACACACATTTGGCAAGGATTGCAAAGCGTGAGAAATAAATGATTTATTACAACGAATTCATGGAATTTAAATTTCACAATTACATTGAAAAACACACCCGAGTGACTACCCATGTGACTATTTGTATGCGATCTTTCTTTTCTGAGTGCTTCTACGTGGTGCTCTCTCTGTGGCTTCAGCAGACTCCTCGCCTCCCTGTCGCACCTGCTCAGACTCTTTTGGTGGTCGTCCTCTGGGTTTTTGAGCCTGTGATGGCCCCGCCAAAGTCTGCTCCTCCTGCGACTGTGCAGGGGCAGACTCGGCCATCACTGAGCAGGGAGGCATCTGAGGCTCGGACCAAGGGGCAAATGGGCGGAAGTCTGAGCGCTCGGAAAGGAGCCCCCACTTCCATGATATGTGAATAGAAAAAATTAGTGAAGACAAATGTAGGTCCCTTGCAGTCAGAATCAGGAGAATTTATAATTGGGAACAAAAAAATGGCAGACCCCCTTGCTGACTCTATACCACTCCATAGAACGACTTTACGTTAATGGAGCTATTACGCCCGCCCTGTGCATTACCCGGCCTAATTAAATGGCGAGGGTCTGGTGACGTCATCGATGATGCATTTTCAGCCGGGATATTCACATTGCATTTGAAGGTTCATCTCGGAGTGTGCAGGCAGCACACTGGGTGTTGTCAGTTGGAGAGATGGCTGCACAGAGGCAGAGGGCTGCACCCAGGTTCTTCGATTACTACCTCCATATCCTTGTGGAGGGAGTTGGAGCATGCAGCGAGGTTCTCTTCCCTGCTGATGAGAGGAAGAGACCTCCTCAGCAGAGTAAAAGAGCCTGGCTCCAAATAGCCATGGCAGTCAATAGCAGGGATGTCATCAGGAGGACCTGGGTGCAGTGCTGCAAACGCTGCAACAATCTCGTTAGACCAGGAAAGCTGAGTGCAAAGCCACACTCCCCTTCTGCAATGCCTCTCGACACATCTCTCTGCCTTCCCAAGCCTGCTCCTGCACGTCATTACTCACACCAACATACCTTGCACGTCCACCCATCCCTCTCTCTCTATCTTCATTATCACATTCCCATCTTAGTAGCCACCCCTCACACTCACCCTCATCCTAGTGCAATCATACCAACTAACAACACACAAGGGGGCCACTTGGAATTGCCACCTCACTCTATCATAGTCATCCTCTACAGATGTAACCACCTTGCACTCATTCCATCACTCTCATTCAACCTCTTCTTTTCTTCCTTGTAGGAAAAGAGAGCCCACGATAAAAGAGAGAGGAGAGAACTGGCTGTGCACCCCCATCAATGACCACCCTGACCACATCAGAGGAGGCTGCATTAGAGCTGGTGGGAGTCGTCGAACACCTGGAGGTGGGAGACGGAGAGAGGGGGACATCTCAGCAACCTGGTGACAGAATTGCATCATACAGCTACATGGCTACATCGGTTATTCATATAGGGACTGATGTGAGCAGCCAATGAATGGTCATTATGTGCATAATAGTTTCTGTACCCAATCTACATATGACATATCTAACTCAACTCTTTCCTCTCCCATAGGTCCATCATAAGAGTCTACCACTGTCCAGGTGCAAGAGGAAGGCAACTCCTCAGAGGAGCCTCCAGGCTCTGAGGGTGCACCGTCACCAAACAGAAGCGCACCCAGCACCAGCGCAGAAACATACACCTCGGTGGGTGCCACGCGAGATAGAGTAGTGTTGTCGTTTGGTGTGCCACAAGTCATAACTGAGCAAGAGGAGCTGGTGGAGACAGGAAAAGCAATGGAGACTCCTTGTCGGAGGGCGTAGGACTCTCCCAGCTCTGCTCAGCTACATTCAGAAGATGAGCCTGAGGGACGATCCAGAAAGAGGGCGAACCTGGAGCTACAGGAACAAGTTCAGGGGGCTTTGACAGGTTTTGCGAGCACGATTACTGCCAGTGTTCAGAGAATGGAGAAGTCCATCTCCAACATGAGCACCACCGTGCCACAGCATGGAACAGCTATCGGGCCGCTCAGAGGAGCACATGCTATCTATGGTTATCTATAGAAGATAGATGGCTATCTATGGAAACTAGATGGGTATCTATAAGATTAGATGGCAGATGCTCATGGATGTCCTCTCTAGAAGGGATGACAGTGTAGACGTGGGTCCTCGTGGCTTCACTGATGTGCAGCAAGATGATCTCCAGCTCCTTGCTAGCAGGGAAGTGCGGATGGCCCATTAGAGGGATGATGGTAAGAGGGGACATGGAGGGGACATGGCTCCTCTCAAAGCACTCACACTTCTCCCCTGCTGCCACCCCCTCAGTCAGAGTCCCAGATGCCACCCCAGACAGTGATGGCTGAGTCTGCCCCTGCACATTCGCAGGTGGAGCAGACATTGGCGGGGCCATCACAGGCTCCAAAATGCAGAGGATGACCGCCATAAATGTCAAAGCAGTCGCAGCAGGGAAGTGAGGAGGCTACCTCGACCTCTGCTGAAGCCACAGGGGTAGCACCTCATAGAAGCATGCATAAGAGAAAGATGCCACACAAGTAGATTCACAAGGGATTCACTTGGGTGTTTTATTCAATGTTGATGTGAAGTTTCAGTTTATTTAATGTGAGCCATTAATTTATTTTTTTTCAAAACTTTCCTGTCTTGGACAAATTTGTGTGCATTGGAAGTGGCTTAGTTGGTTGGAGTGAAGGGCCAGACATAACTTTACCTCCAGCAATGGTGGTGACTATGAAAGGAATGGATTGGTCATTGTAGGGATGCTTTATAGTGTGGCTGTGGGGTGTTGCCAAACTGGCGACACATGTGGCAGCCATATGGGTGGACTACATAAAGTTAAGTAAATCTGGTCATGATGAGGCTATCCCTGGCCTCCTGGGCAGCGATATACTTGAGTGCTGGTGCTTCTGCAACTCCTGCTCTTCCTTTTCGTATTCCAGCTAATGCTCCTCCTCCTCTGAAGAGGATGTGCGCTCAGTGCCTTATTTGTCATGCAACGCTAATCCTCGCTGCTGCGCTATGTTATGCAGGGCGCAGCAGACCATGACGGTTCTGGAGACCCTGGCTGCTGCGTACTGAACGGCTGCTCCAGATCTGTCAAGGCATCTGAAGCGTATTTTCAGAATATCTATTGTTTGCTCTAAGACACATCTGGTGGACATGTGCCTTCCATTATATCTCTCCTCAGCCTCTTACTTGGCCTCCACAAGGGTGCCATGAGCCAGGTCTTCAGTGGATAGCTCTTGTCTCCAAGCAGCCAGCCAGAAGGTATGTCTGGAGGTGTGACGAGCTGAGGGAGGGTGGACTGACACAGAACAAAAGAGTCATGCCAGCTGCCAGGGAATTTGGCGCACAAATGCATGATGATCTTCCTATGGTTGCAGACCAGCGGCACATTGAGGGAGTGGAAGACCATGTGGTTGATAAAGTAATGAGGGGGTGCCCTGATGGCCACATGTGTGCAGTCAATGATGCCCTGCACCTATGGGAAGTCAGCTAGAGCGGCAAAGCCGAACGCCTGCTCAGTAACATTGGCTTCATCAGTGGTAAAGTTGATATAATTGGCTGACTTGTCAAAGCGGCATCAGTGACCTGTGTAATGCATCTGTGGGCAGCCGACTGCGAGATGCTACAAATGTCTGCTGCAGATCCTTGGAAGGAGCCTGAGGTGAAGAAGTTGAGGGCGCTGGTGACTTTGACAGCCACCATCAGGTGGGAGCTTTTAAACTACATTTGATGCTGTCAACTAATCAGCTGGAGCAATGGCCACTGAACTCCCACCTCAGTTTGACAGACGTAGTTCCCGAGCTGTGTGAATCTTGTGGCCATGAGGGAAATTTAAAATTAGAGGGATGAAGATTCTTAAGTGTCTATAAACTACCTGATAATGATTTCAATTAGGTCGCCCGCCTCTGCCAGTCAGATAGCTGCCGCACCAGTAAACACACCTTTGGGAAAGGCGCATGGGGGCGAGGTGTCGGTGGGTTCCTGACCCACTCCCAATTTTTTCAAATTTCCCACCCGACCCACATCCATTCCCGCCCACTACCACCCCGGAAAATTCCGACCATAGTTACAGTTACAATGTTCTAGTTTATGTCTGTGAGATTTGCGTTATAAATTGATTGTTTCCTTTTCAATTAGGAAAGGTCTCTTTAAATGTACTTGAAATCTGCCAGAGTTTGGAGCTTCTGTGATAAAGCTTCCACCCCCTCAATCACTATAGAGAAGTTTTAAAATCATGCTGCGCAAGTTGTGGAACAACAACCACAAGGCATAGAACAAACCATTCCACTGGTATTGATGGCTGTGCGGTCCATGCCATCCCAATCAACTAAATTATCCCCACATGAAATCATTACTGCCTGGAAAATGTACCTCCCTGAACACCTCTGGGTTTCTGACCTTCATGAGCCAGAGCTACATGAGCAACATATTGCCACTCTGTGCAATCATATAATATGCATATGTTTGTTAAGCCAACACAACCAATGAGATGCACTTTGATCAACATGTTAAGCCAGTCCAATGAATACTGGCCAGCAAGTTATGACCAAAATATTTGATGTAATGGGCCCATTCGTTCCATGTCAGCATGGATTTATAAGGGGAAGTCATGTTTGACAAATTTGCTGGAATTCTTTGAGAATGCAACAAACAGGTTGGATAAAGGGGAACCAGTGGATGTGGTATATTTGGATTTCCAGAAGGCATTTGACAAGGTGCCACATAAAAGGTTACTGCACAAGATAAAAGTTCACAGGGTTGGGGGTAATATATTAGCATGGATAGAGGATTGGCTAACTAACAGAAAACAGAGAGTCGGGATAAATAGTTCATTCTCTGGTTGGCAACCAGTAACTAGTGGGGTGCTGCAGGGATCGTTGCTGGGATCCCAACTATTTACAATCTATATTAACAACTTGGAAGAAGGGACTGAGTGTAATGTAGCCAGGTTTGCTGATGATACAAAGATGGGAGGAAAAGCAATGTGTGAGGAGGATACAAAAAATCTACAAAAGGACATAGACAGGCTAAGTGAGTGGGCAAAAATTTGGCAGATGGAGTATAATGTTGGAAAGTGTGAGGTGATGCACTTTGGCAGAAAAAAATCAAAGAGCAAGTTATTATTTAAATGGAGAAAGATTGCAAAGTGCTGCAGTACAGCGGAACCTGCGGGTACTTGTGCATGAAACACAAAAGGATAGTATGCAGGAGGGGGTTGACTTATGAGGAAAGATTGAGTAGGTTGGGCCTCTACTCATTGGAATTTAAAAGAATGAGAGGTGATCTTATCGAAACATATAAGAATGTGAGGGGGCTTGACAAGGTGGATGCAGAGAGGATGTTTCCACTGATGGGGGAGACTAGAACTAGATGGCATGATCTTAGAATAAGGGGGTCACCCATTTAAAACAGAAATAAGGAGAAATTTCTTCTCTCAGAGGGTTGTAAATCTGTGGAATTCGCTGCCTCAGAGAGCTGTGGAAGCTGGGACATTGAATAAATTTAATACAGAAAAAGACAGTTTCTTAAACGACAAGGGGATAAGGGGTTATGGGGAGTGGGCAGGGAAGTGGAGCTGAGTCCATGATCAGATCAGCCATGATCTTATTGAATGGTGGAGCAGGCTCGAGGGGCCGTATGTCCTATTCCTGTTCCTACTTCTTATGTTCTTATGTTCTTATGTTATCAAGGACCTTTCCCCATTATTGACAAAGGCAGTCCATCGGTTTACATGGTTCATTACTCTAAAAGGTACTAAGTGGTTCCACGTACAATATATCTTTTTATATTATTCCTGACTGAGTCGCCGTTTCTTTTTCTCATCGGAATATACCTCCTATTATTTTGCTTTCAAGCTCAGATTCCCACTTGGTCCTACCTATCACCCCCTCATTACTTTAACGTTTGTCCTTCTAAACTCTTGCACATTTATATCTTGCCTTAATTACAATACTAAATCTAACTGGACAATGATTGTTTGATTTCAAATGCTCACCCACTTTCAGTTAATAATCTTTTTATTAAAACTCTCGTAATACAGCATTTATTGCCTTCCCTAATTGCCTCGAGGGGAATAAGAGTCAGTCATGTAGTGTGGGACTTGAGTTGCATGTAGAGCATAGCAGGTAGTGACGGCAGATTCTCTTCCCTGGAAGACATTAGTGAACCAGTTGAGTTTTTATGACAATTTACAGCTTTTATGATCATTTTTCTGGTACTAGCCCACAAGGCACCAGATTGTTTTTAATTGATTTTCATACCTTGCCACGGTGCATATGAACTCACAACCTAATCCAATGATTAGTAATCACTGCTGCATTAGTTTGGAAGATTGCTAGCCACTAGATATAATTTAGCATTAACCTTAGTACCCTGTTCCGCATTCAATGTTGAGAAATAATTACTAATTACCACTATAAAAAATTGCGTCTGCATCTCATTATCTACTGTTTTGAGTGGGATTTTGTATCCATTGCCAGTCACTACTTTGTTGCCATTCTCATTGATAATTCAGGAGGAGGGGAAGGGAAACTGGTGGGAGAAAGGAAGATCTGGAAGAAAAAGTGAAACAAAGAAGGAAAGGAGAAACAAAATGGGAGAGCCCTCAAGAGAGTTACAACTGCGAGGACAGAGTCAAATAACATTCATTATTTTAAGCATCACATTTCTTGGAAAGTTACAACCGGTGTCAATCTGAACTTAATTTGTATGTGCACTTACTTTATTGAGGTTAAATCTGATTCTATCTTTTGGTAATGTAACAGTGTTTGAATGTACAGAATGGAACCACAGGTTCTTTGTATCCGTGACATTAAACTTGGGAGATCTTCTTTACAAGCAAGAAATTTAATATTCTAAATTTCTTTTGAGCCTGCTCACAGTGTTACACAACAATGGGAGTCAACTTCAAAAGGAATGACTGCAGGTTGTATTGAGGACATTTATTAAGGATGAACCAGATCAACAGTGTAAAGCTTAAAAGTAGAGCAAATTTATTATATAAACTATCAGTTCATATTCATAATCATTTCAGCTTCCAAGACTTTTAGGAAATATTTCTATACTATTGAAAGCCTTAGGATTTATACAGGTCTCTACGTAAAACTTTTCTCAGTGACCTTTCAAACAAGTGTGAAGAGAGTAACCTTGAGTTATGAATCAAGACCATTATTTTTGCTTTTCCCACTGTTTGATTCTTAGGCTCAAACACAGTCTCCTATGACAGCACCAAAGGATAAATATACACCAAATTGTGGAGCATGACAAGCAGCCTGAGCTCAAATTCTATCCAGAAAGGTACATTTGATCCTACAGAATAGAATAGTACAGCACAGAAGGTGGCCATTCGGCCCATCAAGGCTGCAGTGGCTCTTTCGAAGTTCCACTCCCCTGCTCTTTCTCTACATCCCTGCAATTTGTTCTCCTTCAAGTATTTATCCAATTCCCTTTGAAGGCTACTATTGAATCTGTATCAGGTTTATTATCTGAAATATTAATTCCTGCTATTTTTAGTTCCACCACAGAATGGAACTGTTATTGCTAAAAGCAATTACAAGAACTGCTGACTTCAGAAATTTTACTGTAACTCCTCTCAGCCTGCTACATCAAACACACCTAAAGAACATACCATTTCCCCCAGCTAACCATAAGGCCATAAGAGATAAGAGATTTACTCGTACTCATAATTGTAAGCAATGGATGGTGCCATAAACAAAACCAAGTCAGTAACGTCTGTGCTATCGATTAGGTAATCTTAGGATTCCGAGTGGTCCTTTTAGGAAAGTAAGGGGAAAAGAGAATAGCAGAAAGATCTTGTATTTATAGAACACCCTTCACAATGTTAGGACACCCAAAGTACTTCACAACCAATTAGGTATTTTGAAATGTAGTCATTGTTGTAATGTAGTAAAGCATGGCAGCCAATTTTGCACAAAACCGGGTCTTATAAACAGTATGAAATTAATGACCTAATAATCTATTTTAGTGATGTTGGGCAAGGGATAAATTTAGGCCCGAACATTGGCAGAATTCCGTTGCTCTTTCTTGAATAGTGCAATTTGGTCTTTTATATTCACTTCAAAGGGCATACGAAGGCCTTAAACGTCTCATCCAAAAGGCTGCACCTTTGAGAGTGCAGCACACCCTCAGCACTGCACCAAAATATCATCCTAGATTGCTTAAATTTCTGGAGTGGGCTGGAACCCACACCTTCTATCTCAGAAGCAAGACTATTGCCACCAAGCCAAGACTGAAACCCAAGGCAGCAACATTTCAACATCAAAATAATGCACAGTATTTTTCCCCAATTCTCAAACTCACGAGTTGAGATGGTTTTCAAATACTTCTAAATTTAGAAATAGACAACTTTTTCTGGAAGCTTAATATGAAAGGACCATGAGTCAGGCTTTAAAAGCTTTCCTTGTGCCATTTCCTCCCGCAGCATATGGCTGGTTTCTCCATTGTAAATGTCTCTGATCCCTCACTGCAATTTGTTCATTTTTGTTTCCATAATATCCTTCTTTCTGCCTCCACTTTAAGGGTCCAAAATTGCCCACCACTGGAAACGGGGCTCACGCACCCCGTTTCTAGTGTTTTCACCACCGGAGAGGATGCGGTGGCCTCTTGAGCGTAATTCCGTTCTTTGGATTTTTTTTTCGGCGGACCGCAAGTCGATCATAATAGGGGCAGATATGCAGTGGTGAGCACACGAGAGGGGCTGAAGTTGGGATGGGGCAGAGTGGCCACCGCTGTCAGTCATCAGCGTAGCGCTGATGATGTCATCATGGTGCCGTGTCACCATGGCTCTCCCCTTCACTTAAAGGGGAGAGCCTGCGCGATTTTTAAAGTTCGGTCCACTGGGCCACCAGGGAGAATTTTGGCCAGGCCAGGGGCCTGGCACCCAAGAAGGGGAGTCAGGCTACCTGTTGGCAGCGCGACCAAACCCGGGGGGCATAATTATCGGCCCGACATGGCAGTCGGCCGACAAACAAAAACAAGACGGTAGCGGCAGTGCATTCTCCTCTTTAATGGGAGCCATACTACCATTTTAGAAGGCCACTGCCTCACTGCACCACCTGAGAAAAGGAGCTATTGGCATCGTCCAGCGGTAGGAAGATTTTTCTCGGCGGAATTTCGCCATTTGGGGGGATACATCGACGGTGCGCACGCTAATGACGTACTTAGGACAGATCGGCAGCAGCAGAGCGGTAGGGGGAGGAGTGGGTCACCGCCGGGATACCGCCGGAGCAGAATTTTAAAAATGGCAGCCATTACACAAAAAATCAGCGGCCATTGCACTCCGCAGCATGCCCACCAATTTCCGGTGGTAACAGGCCTTAAGGAAAGGGGTAATTTCGGCCCCTAAATGTTCATTAATGTTTCCATTCTCTCTCGCCTGCCAGTTCATTCATCACTGGTTCTAACTTTTCTCTCTCCCCTTTCTCCCTTTTACTTTTGATAGAGCTATACAGATTGTTCAGTATTTCACCTTGCTGATCATGATCATAAGCTGTAAGTGGTAATTAACTTTTTGTTTTTTTCTTAAGCTTGTCCATATTTTAGGAGCCTGGTCAGGGTGCTTTTCTTCTTTGTAAACAAATATCTGTAATGTTGAAGTGTAAAAGTGCTTGAAATGAATGCAGAATACATCATTTTTGAGATAAAGATTCAACATTTTCTGGATGAGCATGCCCCCACAACTCCCTGAGGAATCCTCCACCAATTGTATGTCTTCATCATATGGATTTGCCCCTCATGGTTTCATACCAATTAAAGCTTTTTTTTCCCTCAAGAACAGTGAATAAATGTTGTATGCATCTACATTAGAAAGTCCTTGTAGCTACTTGGTTCACATGTCAAGGTCATTCTTGAGATTTTTTTTGAGCTATTGGCCAGCTTTTGCTCATTTTCTGGGTTGGCGTGTATGACCTAGGAATGGTGCCTTACAAGCCTTTGGCATAGTATAGGAGAATGGGAACGGGAAGCAGAAGTCTGGTCATAAAAAACTATCAACCCAGTTGAGAAATATTCCATGAACCATTGAGTAGTTTGGGCCGATACTCTCTGGAGTTTAGAAGAATGCGAGGTGATCTCATTGAAACATATAAGATTCTGAGGGTGATTGACAGGGTAGATGCTGAGAGGTTGTTTCCCCTGGCTGGAGAGCCTAGAACAAGGGGGCATAGTCTCAGGATAAGGGGCCAGCCATTTAAGACTGAGATGAGGAATTTCTTCACTTTGAGGGTTGTGAATCTTTGGAATTCTCTGCCCCAAAGTGCTGTGGATGCTCAGTCATGGAATATATTCAAGGCTGTGATTTCAAGATAGATTTCTGGACTCTAGAGGAATCAAGGGATATGTGGATAGGGCAGGAAAGTGGGGTTGAGGTCAAAGATCAGCTGTGATCTTATTGAATGGCGGAGTAGGCTCGAGGGGCCGTATGGCCTACTCCTGTTCCTAATTCCTATGTAACCCTAGGAGACTGGATTTTCAGCTTTTGAGATTACGGGGCCGTAATGGTGACGGGGCAGTCCTGATACCGCTTGGAAAAAGTTTGCACCCTCGTCTGCAAAATTCGGTAAAACTGAGGTTCCATGAACGGGGGGAGGGGGGCAAAATCAGGTGTTACACAAGGAAGTTTTTGCGCCCAGCAGAAAATTGTGGCGTTAAAAAAGTTTTGTTGATTTAAGGGACTTCATTGTTGTTCAGCGCCCTGCAACATAACATTGTATATTGTATGGTTTTATTTTGGTAGGGGGAGTTTTTCTTACTTTGTTGCAGTAAAATTTATGAGTCAACCTTTGCCATTGGTGTCTTGTATATCATTCCAACGTTCACCGGAGATGTGCCTTTATGGGGGCACATAGCATGTCCAGTATTAGCTCCATCCCTCAGTTTCCTCCATTTAGGAGAACCTAAATTATGAGCTGGCGACGTGCGACTCTTGGTGCAGCAGCATCTCCACACTGCCTTCCCCGTGGATGTTGGGACTATCCAATGGGGGCCTCGCCAGGCTCCTCTTCATCGTCCTCCTCCTCTGGAGGTGGGCCTGCAATCCCCTCTGGCAATGCTTAGTCCCCCATGATGGCCAAGTTGTGCAACATGCAGCACACCATAATGAATTTGGATACCTGTTGAGAGGAGTTTTGAAGGCTGCCTCCAAAGGGGTCCAGGCATCGGTCTGCCTGAAGATGGAATATTTCTGTCAGCACTTCCTTTTGGAAGTGCAGCCTTCTCACATGCTGCTCCTCAGAGAGCTGGAGGCATGAATGTCGGTGCCTGTAAACCCGTGGGAAGTAAGCCCACCCCCCCCAGACATCTTCGGCCTCTCCTCATCCTTAGGCCGGCATGGGCAAGAGCCCTTCTTTGAGCTTGACGCCGCCTGGCAATAGCAAGCAGCATAATACGCTGGTGAATTAGTATTGCCCCATTAAATTCTCTCACTGATGTTGTAAGGATACTGTAATGGCAGATAACACTGGTGCTTTCAAGTCGGAGCTTTGTGCAGCGTGATGTGTGCAACCGTTGCAGTCAATGTCACCTGCGATGTAGGAGCCTCCTCCCGCCATTTAAATACGCTGCCAAGACCACCTGCTGCATCCTAGTTTTTCAGACGTTTCCTGGGGCGGGCGTTTATTGAGGTGTTGGACCTGAATTTTACATCCGGTGTGTTGCACGACAATTGACTTCATAATCTCAATAGAAAATAAAGGACGGAGCGTTATGTTTTTGTGCCGCTGCAAACCATGAGCCGAATTTGCTGTCCGGGCGGTAAAAGCTGGACATCCACCGAAACACCTAGAAACACCCTTTACCACCCCTCCAGGGCGCTAACTGAACCAAAAATCTAGCCCCTTTTAGCTTTTTCAACACCATTCATAGAATACTGGTCTCATCAATTTACTCTCCCATGTGTAATACACTTGTCTGCGTTAAATATAATTTGCAATTTTTCTGCCCACTTACATATTTTGTCAAAAACAATTTCTAATTTCTGAGCTGCCTCTTCAAAATCCAATTAAATTTCAATGGAAAACCCATTCTAGGAATTAGAATGTGATACGATGCCTCACTTTTTAATGGAAGAGACATCATGATGTATAGTTACAAGATAGACACAGATGAGGGGGGCCATTCAGCCCATCTTAGCACATCCATCCAGAAGAAAGAAAAAACATACTTCCTCCATCATATCATCGAACTTTCTCTTGAATGGTGTTTTTCTTCTGCACAGTACCTAAAAGAGCATCCCAAGTGTCAGTCTCTTTTTGGGTGAATATGTGCTTCCGCGCATGAGTCCTAAATTTCCCTTTCAACGGATTTAATCTAGCCCCTTGTTCTAGTATCTAGGTTAGCCTTGAAAGAGTGCTCCAGATTAATCTTATGTATGCCATTTCTATCACATCCCCTCTTTTCAAGGCTAAAGAGCACTAGTTTCTCCAGTCTATGCTCATAAGGCGCTAGGGATCAGTCTTGTGGGTCTTTGCACCAGATCTAGGACTTGAATGTTCCTTCAACACTCAGCAAACAAAACTGAAGAGGGTACTTAAGGGTATCTGACCCGAGTATTGTGTCTGTAAGCACTCTAGTAATGACTCCACGAGGTAAGGTATTGTACTTGCTATTGAGGGAGTGCAGCGAAGGTTCACCAAACTGATTCCCGGGATGGCAGGACTGACATATGAGGAGAGATTGGATCGACTGGGCCTGTATTCACTGGAGTTTAGAAGAATAAGAGGGGATCTCATAGAAACGTATAAAATTCTGGACAGGTTAGATGCAGGAAGAATGTTCCCGATGTTGGGGAAGTCCAGAACCAGGAGTCACAGGCTAAGGATAAGGGGTAAGCCATTTAGGACCGAGATGAGGAGGAACTTCTTCACTCAGAGAGTTGTTAATCTGTGAAATTCTCTACCGTAGAGAGTTGGTGATGCCAGTTCGTTAGAGGGAGTTAGATATGGCCCTTACGGCTAAAGGGATCAAGGGGTATGGAGAGAAAGCAGGAAAGGTGTACTGAGGTGAGTGATCAGCTATGATCTTATTGAATAGTGGTGCAGGCTCGAAGGGCCGAATGTCCTACTCCTGCACCTATTTTCTATGTTTCTATGTAAACTGTTGTGGCTTAAGTCCATTTATTGCAGCTAATGGATGGTGAGCTCCCTTTTATACCTGGTTACCTGTCGTGTACAGGTGACCCCTAGGTCTCCACCAGTTGCACCCTCTGGTGGTACAAGCATAGTATATACAGTGTGAAGGTACATCCAGTAATCTTATGTAACTGTACATTGCGTGCACAGGGAGTATACTTATATTACACAACATCACTCTCCCCCAAGTCTTGTGCCACTGGCCTTTCCATTGTGTGCTCTGGCCCTAGACTTGAGTGCCCAAAGCCCTTGCACCTTGTCTATGCTTTGTCTTGGATCTCTCCCTGTTGCCACAACATTGGGAAATGGTCAGCAGTGGACGGTTTGAGGTTGCAGTGGGGGTTGAGTGGGCTCTGGGTATGATCCATGTGTGTCCATGGCTACATACATCCATTTTGCACCCCCCAACCCCCCACCCCCACCCCCCCCCCCACGTCCCATACATAAACCATGTGTGTGGCTCAACACCTGCATGTGGATACATGTACAGAAACAAAGAACCAAAAAAAACCATTGGATTAATTATATCACTGGTTGGGTTCTGCAGTAGTGGAACAAGTATATTTTACAGGTAAGGTACATACGTGGTATCACAGTCTTGCCCCTGGGGTCTAGGTGCAGGTGGGTGAGGATGCTAGTTCCAGAGTAACCGGACTGTGTCCAGGTTGTCTGCTGGCGGCGCTGCGCCCCCTGCTAGCTGGGTGTGCTCAGATCGCTCGCCTGGCTGAGTCTCAGGGCCTTTGCCGTTGCCTAGTGGTGGGCAGAGCCACAGGAGTTTGAGGCCTCACTGTTCTCCTTTGAGGGCTGCGGTGTCTCCCTGCTGCCCTTCAGTGATAGTGGAAGCCTGGTCATCCCAGGTCCCGTTGGGAGAGCCTCTTGCTCCCGGTACTAGCCCTGGTGGCGAGAGAGGTAGAGCTGATCAGGGCAGGGTACCGGTGGTGCCTTTGCCATCCACTGATCACTGGCCTTGCAGCTGGTATGTTCCGTCTGTGTGTGGCCACTCTCCCTGGGGCATCAGATTGGTCATGGAGGCGCAGGCTACATGATCGGGTAGCCCACTGGGCCTGGGTGCTTCCGACGGGAAGTTGCTCTTGGTTTTGTCGGAGTACATGTAGAACCCGGCATCGCACATCATTACTTCATTTACTGTTATAATACATTGATTTCGACCGCAATCGCCTGACTTAACACTATTAGTTACATTTACATACTTAGAAACATAGAAAATAGGAGTAGGCCATTCGGCCCTGCGAGCCTGCACCACCATTCAATAAGATCATGGCTGATCATTCCCTCAGTACCCCTTTCCTGCTTTCTCTCCATACCCCTTGATCCCTTGAGTCAAAAGGGCCATATCTAACTCCCTCTTTAATATATCTAATGAACTGGCATCAACAACTCTCTGCAGTAGGGAATTCCACAGGTTAACAACTCTGAGTGAAGAAGTTTCTCCTCATCTCAGTCCAAAATGGCCTACCCCTTAATCCTAAGACTGTGTCCCCTGGTTCTGGACTTCCCCAACATCGAGAACATTCGTCCCGCATCTAACCTGTCCAGCCCCGTCAGAATCTTATATGTTTCTATGAGATCCCCTCTCATCCTTCTAAACTCCAGTGTATAAAGGCCCATTTGATCCAGTCTCTCCTCATATGTCAATCCCGCCATCCCGGGAATCAGTCTGCTGAACCTTCGCTGCATTCCCTCAATAGCAAAAACGTCCTTCCTCAGATTAGGTGACCAAAACTGAACACAATATTTCAGGTGAGGCCTCACCAAGGCCCTGTACAACTGCAGTAAGACCTCCCTGCTCCTATACTCAAATCTCCTAGCTGTGAAGGCCACCATACCATTTGCCTTTGTTGGAGCGGATTTTTGGACATAATAAAGCCTAGTGGGATACTTGACGAGTAGACCAAACATTTGTTCCCCTCGAATGAATTTTGTAAGAGACAATACTGATGCATTGTAGGGAGGAGAGAATGGTCAAGCAGGGTTGTATGCTGGCCTTGAGTCATAGGGATGGGGGAGGTGAGACGATGAATGGCTGGAGAGATAAGTGGGGGTATGCTTGCCTTTGCCGGTTGCAGGAAGCCTGCCACTTGTTTTTTCTGTGATAACAGGGAAATTAGTTCTCTTGTATGTGCATAATGTCCTGTCACAATGCAAGGCTGGCTCATATCAAGAGCCCAGCCTTGAACGGTAATTGTATGAAAAGCTTTGTGAACCTAGTAATGCGATGATTGGATTTAAGGACTGTTGCTAAGGCACGTGATGTAAAGTGACGTAATTTGTAAGATAAAGGAACCTCACGGGCGATACCAAATTGAGAAGCTGGTTCAGCAGACGCGGGTCTCTAGCACTTCTCCCAAAGCTTTGTCTCCGATTTAATAAACCTCTCCTTAAATACTATACAGTCTCGGAAATATTTTTCCACAACAAAATGGTGTCACGAACAGGATACTGTCCGATCAGACGTGATCACTTAAGACAGTATCTGGAATCTGGTGTTAGAGACTGAAAGGGAGGCATACGAGCACGACGGGATAGTGTATAAGGTACGAGTAAGTAGATAACGGAAGGAGGCTGACTAACCAGTTTGATTTTTCCCTTTGGTAAATAAGGTCGGTGCAGAAGGGAGCTGATCACTCCAACCTAGAACCAATACTCCGGTGACTGGTTTTGTTGCGGAGACAAAGGGTCCCCACAGAGTAGTCGTGGCCATGAGTATTACAGGAACAAAGGGAAAACGTCCGAGACTGGCGAACATGGAAGGTAAGGAAGGGAATGTAAAATGTGGGCCGCCCAGGTCGTTAATTAATTCCTATATGACCGATCAACAGGTCTTAATCAGGAAAATACAAAAGGACGGTTGGGATGCATCCCAGACGTTAGAACAACAGCGAAGCTGGATAGCTAAACAAAAGAAAGATAAAACTAAAAAAGCCAGAGTATTATTGGTGCACCAGTTAGCTGGACTAATTGAACAGGTTAAGGAAGTTAAAGAGAAAATGGATGAAAAAAGTAAACAATTAAACCAGGCACAAAGGAAAAATATAGAGTGGGAAAAGAAATGCCTGGCGCTGGAACAACAGATCCATGATCGATCTCAATGGGGGGGATCGCTGCCCCCTTACGAGAATTTTCAATGCGAAGCAACCGCCCCGGGTCAGGAAGATTTAGAAATCTTCCCGGCGGCGCCAGTCACAAGAGGAGGAACTGCAGCAAATCCCACTGCGACCTATAAGCCCTTTACTCCCAGCGAAAGACAGCAGATAATGGCATCCCTGGGTAAATTACAGCCCCGATGTGCGAATACCAAATTTTGGGCAGAGCTGGATACGGTTTGGGTGGGCCACCAACTACACCTCAGAGATATCCACCAACTAGTCCAAGCGGCTTGCCCGGCAGATCGGTGGAGAGTAGTAACAGGAGGAGCCGCGGTAGCAGCCAATATCGACTTTTCAGGGGGATGTTGGACACACGCGGTACCTTTAACCACCGAAGTAGATGGCCAACAGGCAGCCTTTGGCCCTTTTAAAACCGAGATCCAACGGGTTTTAGGTAATGCCCCTACTAACTGGGGTAAAATTACTACAACCAAACAACAAAAAGGGGAAGGAGCCTCAGAGTATGGGGAACGATTATTCCAGGTATATCAAGAATGCTCTGGACAGGGAAACCCAGGCCGCGGTGACCGAGCATTTATCCAGGCATTCAAGGACGGACTATCCGTTGCACACCAGATCATTATAAAAATGGGAGTAATTGTAACCCAGGATTATGATGAACTGATCGAGTGGGCTAGTAGCGTCCAGGGAGGGAGCGATGAAAAATCTCAGACAAAGATAAAGCAGGAAAAGGTCTCTGCCACGGGAACAACGGGAACAGGAGGAGGGCAGAAAAGGGGGACTTGCCATAATTGTGGAAAACCGGGTCATTTTGCCAGAGAGTGCAGAGGAAAAGGTAGTGAAAAGCAATGCACACATTGTGGTAAGAAAGGACACCTGGAAGCGACATGCTATGGTAAACATGGCTTTCCTAATAAGGCAAGGACCCTGTCAGAACAGGAATACCAGAAGTGGCAGGCGTACAAAGCTACCCGGTGATGTCCGGCGGCCCCTGTACAAAGTAAAAAGGAAGGAAGGATATATGTGTCTGCACTAGTAGGGGGCCGACAGTGTGAGATGCTAGTGGACACGGGAGCCTCAATATCCATATGTCCCTTCCCGTCACCAACAAGAAGGCTCTGATAAACGGACTAGATGGACGGACCACACTGGCCTACCTGAGCACCACCCAATTGGTGAAAATTGATAATTTATATCAACCCATGAGGTTTTACGTTAGCAAGAATCGTGAGGGAACAATATTGGGAAATGATGTAATGAGGGAATTTAAGGCCCTGATTGATTGCGGCAAGGGGAAACTGACATGGCCAAAGGCGGATGGCAGTAAGGGAGATTTGGAACAGATAGCCCACCATGTGGAAAGTATCGGTGTGGCTACAGCCACAAAAACTGACTGGCTCACTGGAACTGGTGGGTATGGAGGCATCTGTGCCCGAGGTCTGGGCACAGACCAAATTGGATACCGGAAAGGCGAAGATGGATCCTATTAAAGTCCCTGGACCACCTCATAAATCACACCGACAATACCCTATAAGACCTGAAGCTAGAACAGCGGTTGTCGAAATAGTAAAAGGGATAGTGGAAAAGGGCACCTTAAGAGAAACAGTTAGCACCACTAACTCCCCAACATGGCCAGTAGAGAAACCAGATGGGAGTTATAGACTCACTATCGACTACACTGCCCCTAACAAGGTCACTCCCAAATTACACCCGATAGTGGCCAGTCCCTCCACAATCCTTAATGGATTATCCCCTGGACATAAGATCTTTACAGTCCTGGACATAGCCAATGGTTTCTGGGCCCTTCCCCTCGACCCCGAATCACAAAATAAATTTGCCTTCACGGTGGAGGATAAACAATATACTTGGACCCGATTACCACAAGGATTCCATAATAGTCCAGCTATATTCCATCGAGTCATGAGTAATATACTAAAACAAATAGAAGTACCGGCAGGAAATAGTATTTTACAATATGTCGACGACATATTAATAGCCTCAGAAACCAAGGAAGGACATCAGGCAACCCTATACTTAGTATTACGGGCTCTGGAGACGGCGGGCCTTAAGGTTAACCCCAACAAGGCCCAGGTAGGGAAATCCCAGGTCCTGTACCTAGGGTATTGCCTCTCAAAGGGGCTGAAAGAAATGTCCTCGGATAGGAAAAAGGTTGTCAAGGACATGCCTAGACCAGTAATGGTAAGGGGGGTGAGGAAGGTACTGGGCTTCTTTAATTACAGCCGGAACTTTGTCCCTGATTTTGCAAAAATTGCTGAGCCAATACAAAGATTAGTGAAAAGGGGGAAACCGGCCCTAGACCTCATAGAGTGGGGCCCGGAACAAGAACAGGCGTATAGTAAACTCAAGTCAGAACTAGTTTCCGCACCTGGATTGGGACTGCCTGACATGGGTAAGGATTTCCACATCCACTGTAACAATGAAGGTGGGTTCTATACGGCCGTGGTCACCCAGGATCACGGGGATAAAAGGAGACCTATAGCCTATTACTCTACCACCGAAGGTCCGGTGATGACTGGATTATCCAGATGTATAGCCGCGCTAGATTGCGCAGCTTGGGCGGTAAAAATAAGCGAGCCTGTGATGATGACTGGAAACATCATTCTCCACACTAAACACACATTGGTAGAAATGTTAAACACAGGAAAACTGAGAACCGTATCTAATATGAGACGGGAAAAGTGGGAAGCAGTTATCTTACCACCCAACAAAGCGGTAACCATAATTAGGGATGTAGGAAACAACCCCGCAGAAGGTATGATGGGTGAAGGGGAACCTCACTTTTGCGAAGAGGTAGGTGAGGATATGGAAGAGGATAGGATAAAAGATGCCCCCTTCAAACCGCAGAACAAACCTTGTTTGTGGACGGCTCCCGAAAATACGTAGAGGGACTACCTCGTACCGGATGGGCCGTAGTTAACCAGGATCTAGAGACAGTCGAATCAGGACGAATCAATGGGGGGTCGTCAGCTCAAGTGGCAGAACTGGTAGCCCTCACCCGGGCACTGGACTTATCGAAAAATAAGATTGTTAATATCTATACGGACAGTAGATATGCATTCGGGGTAGTACATGATTATATGACAGCTTGGGGGAGAAGGGGTTTTATTATAACTAGCAGACATCCCATAAAGCATCAGCTGAGACTAGAAGCTCTTTTAGCAGCCAGTAATAAACCAAAACAGGTAGCGGTTATTAACATTAAAGCCCACAGGAGGGAGCCGGACCGAACCAGTCCAGATTGGCTGAGTCACCAGGGAAATAAAGCTGCAGACGTAGCTGCCCAGAAGGCCTTAGAACAGGAAGAGTGTGAGGAAGCCTCAGTCAGTGTTGCTGGGGTCCGAGACGAACAGCTAAGTATTGAAAAACTACACCAGGACACTTCTGAGGAGGAAAGAGGTATGTGGACCAAGCAGGGCGCAACGCAAGGGAAGGATAACGTTTGGAGATGAAACGACAAGGTAATGGCGCCTGAATGCATACAGAATACCTTATTGGAGTTGCATCATGGCCTGTCTCATTCAGGACGAGAGGCCATGATCGGGAGTCTTGGGAGAGATTGGTGGTGGAAAGGGATGGGGAGAGATATCGCCAAACTCTTCCATCGATGTGTTACATGCACACAGTATAATCCAGGCAGGCCCATAAAAATTTAAATGGGACACCAGCCCCGTCCACGTGGACCATTGGAACACATACAAATTGATTTTACCGGTCCCTTGCCCACATCCCATGGAAAGACATATTGCCTGGTGATTATAGATCAATTTACCCAGTGGGTGGAAGCTTTCCCCACACGTGATTGCACTGCCTCAACAGTGGCAAGGATATTGACCGAGCAGGTGATTCCCCGATGGGGAGTGCCTCTTCAAATAGATTCTGACCAAGGCACCCACTTCACCGGGAAGATTGTAAAGACAATATGCTAGCTGATGGGCATAAAACAAAAATTCCACATTCCCTACCAACCGTGGAGTTCTGGGATGGTAGAGCGCATGAACCGTACCCTCAAGAACGCCCTGGCAAAGGCCATGCAAACGTCAGGAAAAACGTGGACGGAAGTATTACCCATTATATTGATGAAGTTAAGAGCCACAACAAACCGGACAACCGGATTAACCCCTTATGAACTAATGACAGGAAGGTTGATGCAATTACCAGAGAGCATCATAACAGGTGGGGCCGATGTAGGCCCATTAAAAGACAAAATAAAACGGTATGTTTTGGAACTAAGTACTCAATTAAAAGGGATGCGTAAATTAGTTAGGGACAATCAGGAAGAAAGAGACGCGGAAGCAGAGCTTACAAAGCTCCGTGAAGTCCCGTTGGCGGGAAGTCGCGTTATGGTAAGGGTACTCCCGGGAAAACCGGGATTTGCCCCAAAATGGATAGGACCGTATGAGGTTATAATCAGTGGGGATACTTGTGCCTGCATCGATATTAAAGGGAACGGGCAATGGAAGCATTGGACCCAGCTTAAGGTTTTTGAACCAGCCGTTGAGCACACGTATTAGTTGTTGTTTGTCTATTTACAGATTGACAGCGAGAGATTCTTCGAGCAAGCCATACGGCCATCTTGCCTTTGACTATTTGTTAAATATAGAGTAATAAGATGAAACTATACGTTGCGATCTGTGTAGTGGCCTCGGTCTGTATTGTAGGTGCCCCATGGGCAGGACAAAAACGGGAGCTTCATGTAAACACCTTTTTATATATGTCCTGTACTTATGCGCGAAATGGAAACTCTTCTAGTTGTTGGGTCTGCTCGCATATCCCCATCCATTCAAAAGGAGGGGTGCCTCTTCGACCAGTCCCCTATAACGAACAAGAAATGGCAGAATGGATATTAAGAGAAAATTATACTAGTCGGGAGTGGGCCCCCACTGGTCGTCAACAAATAGAAGGGGAACAGTGGCGATGAGCAGGATACAACCTTACCATGTTTTCGGGATGGTATCAGCCCCCTTATAACCGGACAAGGGAACCACCCTGTTTCCATCTCCCTACTAGTTCCCCAGGAAAGGTTTGTCTACAGCAGAAGAAGGAAGGGAAAAAGGTAGGAGAAAGTAGGTGCACAATGAATTACATTCTGATAACCAGGAATTCCAGCAGCGATGGTACTGGACAATTTACATCTGTCGTTTGGAGCTATTCCTCAGTTCGTAACCGAACTAGTGGTGGTGGTTGGGAAGACAGCACATCTCGAATGACTAATGTGTGGACATCCTACACCCCATATAACGGTACCTATTTTATATGCGGCCATAAGGCCTACCCCTGGCTCCCACAGAATTGGACGGGGTCCTGCTATTTGGGATATGTGGTGCCCTTTATGCGGCAAACATGTACCCTAGCAGAAGTACATGTCTCTAGCCGACAAAAGCGAGATCTCACCCCCGCCGTGAGGTTCTTTGGGGTCATTATGTTCGCATACAGGATAGGGTGCATCATCGATGAATTACGTAACCTAGAGAGGGTATTGGAACAGATAGCTAATGATACTGCTGAAGCTCTGGAGGACATCATGGCCGAGATGGTAGCAATACGGACTATAGCATTACAAAACCGAATGGCCCTCGATTACCTGTTAGCTGAGAAAGGGGGAACATGTGCCCCTGATAGGATCTGAATGTTGCACTTACATTCCTGATAGTTCAGAAAACATAACCAACCTCGCTGATCACATAAGAAGGGAGGTAAAGAAGTTATCCACGCCAGCAGGAGGATCTAGCTGGTTTGACTGGCTATTAGGGGAATCCTGGGGGTCCTATCTTATGCATGGAGTAATTATTCTGGTTGTAATAATAATTACTTGCTGTCTGATTATCAGGTGTTTTAATATCTGCTGTAAAGTTATGATGGCCTGACTGATGCCAGTAGCCAGTGTAATCACCGAAGAAGAAGCACACATGATGGAAATACCTGAAGACACCAAGGATGAAGAAACAGACGATGTTGACACTGACCACTATCTTTGAAGGGTAGCCGAGAGCTACAGGCATACGGAACATCAGAGAAGTAACATACTCCAAAGGCCGTGTGTATATAACACCATGCTACCATCATTGTGGTCATCTGGATTTCGTGAACATCCTCCAGGACCAAAAGGGGAAACTGTTGGAGCGGATTTTTGGACATAATAAAGTCTAGTGGGATACTTGACGAGTAGACCAAACATTTGTTCCCCTCGAATGAATTGTGTAAGAGACAATACTGATGCATTGTAGGGAGGAGAGAATGGTCAAGCAGGGTTGTATGCTGGCCTTGAGTCATAGGGATGGGGGAGGTGAGACGATGAACGGCTGGAGAGATAAGTGGGGGTATGCTTGCCTTTGCCGGTTGCAGGAAGCCTGCCACTTGTTTTTTCTGTGATAACAGGGGAATTATTCTTCTTGTATGTGCATAATGTCCTGTCACAATGCGAGGCTGGCTCATATCAAGAGCCCAGCCTTGAACGGTAATTGTATGAAAAGCTTTGTGAACATAGTAATGCGATGATTAGATTTAAGGACTGTTGCTAAGGCACGTAATGTAAAGTGACATAATTTGTAAGATAAAGGAACCTCACAGGCGATACCAAATTGAGAAGCTGGTTCAGCAGACGCGGGTCTCTAGCACTTCTCCCCAAGCTTTGTCTCCGATTTAATAAACCTCTCTTTAAATACTATACAGTCTCGGAAATATTTTTCCACAACACCTTCTTCATCGCCTGCTGCACCTGCATGCCAACTTTCAATGACTGATGTACCATGACACCCAGGTCTCGTTGCATCTCCCCCTTTCCTAATCTGCCGCCATTCAGAAAATATTCTGTCTTCACGTTTTTGCCACCAAAGTGGACAACCCTACATTTATCCACATTATACTGCATCTGCCATGCATTGGCCCACTCACCTAACTTGTCCAAGTCACCCTGCAGCCTTTTAGCATCTTCCTCACAGCTCACACCACCACCCAGTTTAGTGTCATCTGCAAACTTGGAGATATTACACTCAATTCCTTCATCCAAATCATTAATGTATATTGCAAAGAGCTGGGGTCCCAGCACTGAGCCCTGTGGAACCCCACTAGTCACTGCCTGCCATTCTGAAAAGGACCCGTTTATCCCGACTCTCCGCTTGCTGTCTGCCAACCAGTTCTCTATCCACGTCAGTACATTACCCCCAATACCATGTGCTTTGATTTTGCACACCAATCTCTTGTGTGGGACCTTGTCAAAAGCCACCACATCCACTGGTTCTCCCTTGTCCACTCTACGAGTTACATCCTCAAAAAATTCCAGAAGATTTGTCAAGCATGAGTTCCCTTTCATAGATCCATGCTGACTTGGACCGATCCTGTCACTGCTTTCCAAATGCCCTGCTATTTCACCTTTAATAATTGATTCCAACATTTTCCCCACTACTGATGTCAGGCTAACCATTCTATAATTACCCATTTTCTCTCTCCTTTTTTAAACAATGGTGTTACATTAGCTACCCTCCAGTCCATAGGAACTGATCCACAGTCGATAGACTGTTGGAAAATGATCACCAATGCATCCACTATTTCTAGGGCCACTTCCTTAAATACTCTGGCCCCGGGGATTTATCGGCCTTCAATCCCATCAATTTCCCGAACACAATTTCCCGTTTTATAAGGATATCCTTCAGTTCCTCCTTCTCACTAGACCCTCGGTCCCCTAGTATTTCCAGAAGGTTATTTGTGTCTTCCTTCGTGAAAACAGAACCAAGGTATTTGTTTAACTGGTACGCTATTTCTTTGTTTCCTATTATAAATTCACCTGAATCTGACTGCAAGGGACCTACATTTGTTTTCACTAATCTTTTTCTCTTCACATATCTATAGAAGCTTTTGCGGTCAGTTTTTACATTCCCAGCAAGCTTCCTCATACTCTATTTTCCCCCTCCTAATTAAACCATTTGTCCTCCTCTGCTGTATTACAAAATTCTCCCAGTCCTCAGGTTTGCTGCTTTTTCTGGCCAATTTATATGCCTCTTCCTTAGATTTAACACTCTCCTTAATTTCCCTTGTTAGCCACGGTTGAGCCACCTTCCCCGTTTTACTTTTACTCCAGACAGGGATGTACAATTGTTGAAGTTCATCCATGTGATCCTTAAATGTTTGCCATTGCCTATCCACCGTCAACCCTTTAAGTATCACTCGCCAGTCTATTTTAGCCAATTCACGTCTCATAGCATCGAAGTTAGCTTTCCTTAAGTTCAGGACGCTGGTCTCTGAATTAACTATGTCACTCTCCATCTTAATAAAGAATTCTACCATATTATGGTCACTCTTCCCCAAGGGGCCTCACACAACAAGATTGTTAATTAGTCTTTCTCATTACATATCACCCAGTCTAGGATGGCCAGCCCTCTAGTTGGTTTCTCAATATATTCGTCTAGAAAACCATCCGTAATACACTCCAAGAAATCCTCCTCCACCGCATTGCTACCAGTTTGATTAGCCCAGTCAATATGTAGATTGAAGTTGCCCGTGATAACTGCTGTACCTTTATTGCACGCATCCCTAATTTCTTGTTTGATGTTGTCACCATCCTCATTACTACTGTTTGGTGGCCTTTTCACAACTCCCACGAGTGTTTTCTGCCCTTTGGTCTTCCGCAGCTCCACAATTACAGATTCCACATCATCCAAGCCAATGTCCTTCCTTACTATTGCATTAATTTCCTCTTTAACCAGCAATGCCACCCCACCTCCTTTTCCTTTCTGTCTATCCTTCCTAAATGTTGAATACCACTGGATGTTGAGTTCCCTGCCTTGGTCACCCTGGAGCCATGTCTCCGTGATGCCAATTACATCATATCCATTAACCGCACAGTTAATTCGTCCACCTTATTCCGAATACTCCTCGCATTGAGGCACAGAGCCTTCAGGCTTGTCTTTCTAACACACTTTGCCCCTTTAGGATTTTGTTGTAATGTGGCCCTTTTTGCTTTTTGCCTTGGGTTTCTCTGCCCTCCACTTTTACTTTTCTTCTTTCTATCTTTTGCTTCTGCCCCCATTCTACTTCCCTCTGTCTCCCTGCATAGGTTCCCATCGCCTTGCCATATTAGTTTAATCCCTCCCCAACAGCACTAGCAAACACTCCCCCCAGGACATTGGTTCCAATCCTGCCCAGGTGCAGACCGTCCGGTTTGTACTGGTCCCACTCCCCCAGAACCGGTTCCAATGTCCCAGGAATTTGAATCCCTCCCTTCTGCACCACTCCTCAAGCCACGTATTCATCTGAGCTATCCTGCGATTCCTACTCTGACTAGCTCATGGCACTGGTAGCAATCCTGAGATTACTACTTTTGAGGTCCTACTTTTCAATTTAGCACCGAGCTCCATAAATTCATCTTGTAGAACCTCATTCCATTTTTTACCTATATCGTTGGTACCTATATGCAGCACGACAATTGGCTGTTTAAAAACGTCCTGCACCTGCTCCGAGACATCCTTGACCCTTGCACCAGGGAGGCAACATACCATCCTGGAGTCTCGGTTGCGGCTGCAGAAACGCCTATATATTCCCCTTACAATTGAATCCCCTATCACTATAGCTCTCCCATTCTTTTTCCTGCCCTCCTGTGCAGCAGAGCCACCCACGGTGCCATGGACTTGGCTGCTGCTGCCCTCTCCTGATGAGACATCCCCCTCAACAATACCCAAAACGGCGTATCTGTTTTGTAGGGGGATGACTGCAGGGGACCCCTGCACTACCTTCCTTCCACTGCTCTTCCTGTTGGTCACCCATCCCCTATCTAGCTGTGTAACCTTTACCTGCCGTAAGACCAACTCACTAAACGTGCTATTCACGACATCCTCAGCATCGCGCATGCTCCAGAGTGAATCCACCCGCAGCTCCAGTGCCACAATGCGGTCTGTCAGGAGCTGCAGCCAGATACACTTCCCGCATATGTAGTCGTCAGGGACACTGGAAGCGTCCCTGACTTCCGACATAGTACAGGAGGAGCATAACACGTGTCCGAACTCTCCTGCCATGACTTAACCCCTAGATTAACTTAATTTGGCAACAATAATACTAAAAGTTACTTACTGATAAAGAAAAAAAAACTACTCACCAAACACCAGCCAATCACTTACCCCCTTGGCTGTGACATCACCTTTCGATTTCTTTCTACTTTTTTTTGCTTTCTCTCCCTGCTGCAGCTGCACCAGCTGGCCTTTATAAACATAAGAAACATAAGAATTAGGAACAGGAGTAGGCCATCTAGCCCCTCGAGCCTGCTCCGCCATTCAATAAAATCATGGCTGATCTGGCCGTGGACTCAGCTCCACTTACCCGCCCGCTCCCCATAACCCTTAATTCCCTTATTGGTTAAAAATCTATCTGTGACTTGAATACATTCAATGAGCTAGCCTCAACTGCTTCCTTGGGCAGAGAATTCCACAGATTCACAACCCTCTGGGAGAAGAAATTCCTTCTCAACACGGTTTTAAATTGGCTCCCCCGTATTTTGAGGCTGTGCCCCCTAGTTCTAGTCTCCCCGACCAGTGGAAACAACCTCTCTGCCTCTATCTTGTCTACCCCTTTCATTATTTTAAATGTTTCTATAAGATCACCCCTCATCCTTCTGAACTCCAACGAGTAAAGACCCAGTCTCCTCAATTTATCATCATAAGGTAACCCCCTCATCTCCGGAATTAGCCTAGTTTATAGGCCGCTCCGTTGTCCCTGAACCTCTTGCTGTGATGTCACACTTCGTTTTCTTTTTCTCCCAGGTCGGGGAGTCAGCACTGGTGGGGAAAACAAGACAAAGCAACACCTCCCGTTTCCACTTGCCCGAACTCTCCCACTTACCAAACTCTTACCTTTGTACTCTGACCTGCCGCTGCACTCCAAGCAAGACTGCAGCAAGCCCCCTCTTTTTATGCTGTTCCTGGCTGACTCACCACTGGCCTTTGCACTCTGACCTGCCGCTGCACTCCGAGCAAGACTGCACCAAGCCCCTTGCATTTGTCAATTGCATCCTGTGGAAGAAAGAATCTATGAATCTATGGCTTATGGTAAAGGGAAGGGTTAAATTCTGTTTTTGCTATATTTGAAGAAATAATAGAACTAGAACAACACCCACACTTTTTAGCCTTAAAACTTAGAAATGTAATTAAATGACTATCCGGTATTAAAAGGGAGTGCCCTGATATTCTACTTATCAGACTGTGAACAGGGAGAAACTATGCAAGGACAGATAGAGTGTGTGCCTCCCGAGACGACTTTTGTACTCACGGAACTAATGAATAAGATTCCTTTTCTATTTCTGTATTCTATTTCTGTATAAAGATAGGGACAATTTGCTTGTACGGGAGAGTTTTTTGCCTTGGTACGGTCCAAGCAGGCTCTCCGAGATATCTCGCTTTTTAAAAAATAAAATTCTCTCAAAGCACGACTCTGAAAGCCTCCGCCTGAGTTAATTAACTTAGAAATTTCCTCGACAGATTCTGGCGTAGTCAGGCAGGATCTCTAAAAGACGAGATCCAAAAGAACTAAATTTAACTTTTAAAGAGAAAAGAGGAATTTTAAGGACCTTCCTAGCTGAAAGGAGGAAGGTGCCTAGACCGTCCTAGCTGAAAGGGGGACGAGCTGCCGAGATCCCCTGGAGGGTGAGGCATAATTTAAGGTAGCTACCGCAAAGAAGCTAAAATACAAAAAGGCAAAAGGAGACCCCGAGCTGAGCGGAAAAGAGAACACCGGTGAGCGCTTTGTAAATTATTGTATATTTTGTAGGATTGTCCTAACTCTCATTTCAGAAAAGATCGCGAGACGTTGCACCCGGAAGAATGGGAAACGGCTCTAGTCCAGCTCCTAGAAAAGGAAAGAAAGACGACCTCTCAACTGAAAGAATGAAAGTACATCCTAAGACTGAGAAAAGAATCCGTAAGGTTGCAAAGCAACAAGAGAAGGTAGGAGATCCTATTGTGCCGCTCGGCTCGCCGGCGGACACTGTAATTAAAGAAACAGGAGACGACAGATACGCGGTAATGTTTAGTAGCGATTTGTACGGTTGGTCTGATGGGGATTGGCCATATGGAGGAAGTTTTAAATTGTCCTTAATTGAGGAATGGAGACAGACCACCAAAGATGGGGCGGGGGACCCCACTTGGGATAAAGATTATATGGAGAATTGTTTTAAAAAATGGACAGAGGTGGCAAAAAGGCACCAGCCCCCTAAAAATAAAAAGAAAGAGGAGGAGGATAAGGAGAAGCCCCCTCCCTCTTACAGCCCCCCGAGTGCCCCGGTTGTGACCGCTTCCCCTGTCGGCTTATATCCCTGTCTTCCAACCACCAAGCCGGATGATTGGCAGGAAATTATAGAAATAGTGGCTGCCCAGCTAGATCAGGCCTCTAGGCGACGAATGCAACCACGACCCCAGAACCCACCAGAGGATGAAAACGGGGAAGGAGGGGCAAGTGGAGGAGCCGAAGGCGAAAACCCCAACCCTGACCCTGGAATGAATACCAGGAATACCATAAGACAGGCCGATTCCACCACTACCCCCACGACACAAGCCCCCCGTGTAATGATTGGAACCACGGCTGTCCTAAAGCCCTGGACACCGGGCGAAGCTCGAGATATGATATCAGCCACCCCTAATCCTGTTAAGAAGCCAGTAGTCTTTCACAACTGGCTTGAGCAAACCTGTACCATTTGTAACCCCCTCCCCGGAGATGTGAAATTATTACTGCAGGCAGCATATGGGTCCTCTTAGCAGGGGGTAAAAGATATGTTCCCTGTACCCACCGGCGAAAACGGAGATTGGCGGGAAGATAATGAGGAAGAAGGAAATGAGTCCCGGGAACATTGGTTGCAGCACAGGGGCAAGGATGCCATACTAAAGGGAGCTAAAAAGCATGGAGATATAGGGGAAGTCACGCGCTGTCTGCAGAAAGCAGAAGAATCAATAATAGATTTTGCAAGCAGATGGAAAAATAGTTGGGACAAGCATGCAGGAATACCAATGGATCAAAATGAACCTTTGGCAGTGCAAACCTTGTTAAATTGTATGTTGCCGCAACACGCAAGAACCTATAAAATTAAGGTTTTGGACTGGCAAGGAAAAAGTTGGAAGGAAACAATTACAGTCTTGGCCAACATGGATAGGGAGGGACTATTCACCTATAAGGAAAATAAGGCTAAAACAGCAGGTCAATACTATCAGCAAAAGGGAAGAGGACAAGCGCAGAATAATAGAGGAGGGTTTGGGGGACGAGGACGAGGAAGAGGGAGAGAACAGTGGCCCCAACGAGATCGCTCCCAAGATGAGTGTAGAAATTGCGGAAGGAAAGGGCATTGGGCCCGCGATTGCAGATGCCCCCCGAAACAGGGTGGAGGGTTACAAGGGGATTTCCCCGAACCTCCACCTTCACTGGCCCCTCAGTTTTCGTTCTCTAACCCCAACCCGCACCAATCAGCATAGGGATGCCCCGGAGGCTTAGTGGTACAGGCGGCAGCCCTCCGCTTATCAGCAGACATAGAAGAAAACCCTTTGGCAGTAGTAAAAGTAGGAAACACTTATGTGAAATTCCTGCTACTATGTCTTCTGTACCATCCTCTGTGGGATTATCTGTAAGCAGCACCACCGTCTTGAGTTTGGGTGTGGCCGGTATCCTCATGAAAGAATTTTTATCTGAACCTACCAAATTGATAATTGAAGGACAACCAGTTAATGATGAGACTTTGATAGTCTCTAAAACAACACCTCTCCCTTTATTGGGAAGACAGACTTTGTGTAAACTAGGAGCCACAATTTATTGCACAAAGGAAGGAATGTTCATGGAGCTCCCTCCAAATAAAATTCATCAGTTCTTTAATGGGATTAAAGAAGAGACAAGGGAGGATAACAAAGAAAAGGCTGCTCTCTATTGTTGGCAATTGAATGGCAACTTCTACTCCCCTTTGATACATGAAGTTATACAAAATTTAAAAGCTAAAATCGACCCTAATACTGAAGAATTGATGTATATAATTTTGACAAGCTTTGAGGCAGTTCAGCTTCATTGTACAGCCTGGTACACTCGACAAAAAGCTGAAACTTACCAGTATCTGGTACAATCCTTTTTAAAAAAAGAAGAAATAGTAGAAGCTATGCCCCGCATTTATTTTGGACCAGAAGGATTGGGGGTAGCCATTGATTTGACACCCTTACAGCAGCAGCGGTTTAGAGAAGAGAACTCGACACCCCATCTGACATTGGCTGTAAAACCGCCAGCGAAACCCAAAGATATGGGTCCGATGATTGTAGGAATAGAAAAAGAAAAACAGCAACAAGGCTATCAACCTTGGGCAGTAATAAAACTGCAAAATGTTCAGATAGACTTTATCACCCACAACAGGGGGATTCTCCAGTGGAAAGGTAAAAATCATGCCTCCACTTTTGAAAAACAGCAACCCCCGGAACAACCAAGCCCTAAGCTGCCAATGGCATTGAATCAAGTATCTTCTGAACTTTGGGCAAAGCATAAGAATCATGTTGGGCAAGTACATTCTGCAGTACCCCATCGGGTACAATTGATAAAGAACGCCGTGTTACCAAGCATTAGGCAGTACAGACTGCCTCCAGAGGCAGAAAATGGGATAGAGCCAGTCATTTCTGCGTTGTTGGAACAAGGAGTTTTAGAAAAGACACAGAGCCCGTGTAACACTCCGATACTGCCCATACCAAAGGTTAATAGGCCGAATGAATGGAGATTTGTGCAAGATCTGAGAGCTATTAATAAGATAGTAGTCCCTATCACCCCTGTGGTACCGGACACCAACATTATACTATCTGCTATACCACCAACAGCAACTGTCTTTACTGTGATAGACCTGTGTTCAGCTTTTTTCTCCATCCCGTTAAATCAAGAAAGTCAGTATCTGTTTGCTTTCACCCACAAGAAGCAGCAGTACACATGGACCAGATTGCCCGAAGGATTCACCGAAAGCCCCGCAGTATATGCAGCAGCAGTAAAAAGAGACCTTGAAGACTGTTCATTATCAGACCAGTCTGTACTGCTGCAGTATGCGGACGATTTGCTTGTGGCTTCCAGCCACGGATACAGGTGCATGCAAGATTCCCTGAAACTGTTACAGCACCTATGTGAAAGAGGGCACCGAGTGTTGTTACCAAAGTTACAATTTTGTCAGACTCAAGTCCAGTACCTGGGTTTTCACATATCTCAAGGGCAGAGGCAGCTAGGACCAGAAAGAATTCAGACAATTCAAAGTGCCACCATACCAAAGACAAAGAAGGATATCTTGTCATTTTTGGGGATGGTTGGGTACTGTAGACAATGGATCCCCGATTATCGAGAATGGGATGCGGTCCTAAGATCAGCTGCCCTAAATGATGCCCCACCCAAGGTGGAGTGGACCCCAGAGGGAGAGGAGGCATTTAAACAGTTAAAGAAGGCCATTACTAATGCTCCGGCGTTGGGACTTCCGAATTATGGTAAACCTTTTCAGATGTATGTGAATGAGAAAGAAGGATTTGCAACCGTAGTACTAACCCAAGAACATGGTGGGGGAAATAGACCAGTTGCTTATTATTCGGTTTTGCTGCCTCCAGTAGTAAGGGGAATGCCAGCATGTCTACGTGCTGTAGCTGCTACTGCAGTCATGGTGGAGAAGTCGGTACCTATTGTTTTGGATTATCCATGTGCTGTCATTACAGCCCATGCTGTGTTATTACTTTTGAATTCAGCTGCCACACAACACTTTACAGCGTCTAGAAGAACAGGTTATGAAGTATTACTGCTGTCACACCCTAACTAAATCTTTCGACGCGCACCGGTAGTAAACCCAGCCACCTTTCTTCCTACTAAAGAAGTAGAGGATCCAGACCAGCATGACTGTCTGTTAACAGTGGAAATAGCCACCTTACCAAGACCAGATTTGTTCACAGAGCCAATGGACAATCCTGATCTTATTCTTTATACGGATGGATCATCGTACAGGCCGTCGGATGATTTGCTTTTGGCAGGCTATGCTATTGTAAATCCCCACGAAACTGTTGAAGCATTCACCCTGCCTCCCGGAACCTCGGCTCAGGCTGCTGAATTGTTTGCCCTCACTAGAGCTTGTATAATAGCTAAAGATCAAACTGCTAATATCTATACTGATTCCAGATATGCATTCGGTGTAGTCCATGATTTTGGACAACTGTGGAAAAACAGAGGCTTTATCACCTCTGGTGGAAAGCATATTAAGCACTCTCAACTGGTGCTTAATCTATTAGATGCCATTCAATTGCCAAGTAAGGTAGCCGTTATCAAATGTGCAGCTCACACAACCGGTGAGGATGAAGTATCAGTAGGAAATAGGAGGGCTGACAAAGCAGCCAAACAGGCCGCTTCGGCACAGGCAGACTGCCTTCAAGCAGTCTCAGTCTCCCCTCCACAGGTACTTGACATCCAACAACTTAAAACAGCCCAACAACAAGTTACTATGCAAGAAAGAAGAACTTGGGAAAATCAGGGTTGTTTTCTCAAAAACGACATCTGGTGTCACCCTGATGGGCGAACTATTTGCCCTAGATCTCTATTTTTGCCCCTGTCTCACCTAGCACACGGTCAGGCTCACATGGGCAAAGGAGAGATGATACATGCTATTAATGCACAGTGGTATGCACCAGGAATAACAGTAGTAATTGAGAAAGTTGCTAGAATATGCCAAATTTGTCAACAAAATAACAGAGGTAAAACACCTGCTGAATATGATCATCTACCCCAGCCAAGTATGCCCTTTGAAAATTTGCAAATTGATTTTGTCCACATGCCTCCAGTATCAGGTCTTAAGTACCTATTAGTCATAATAGACATGTTCACAAGGTGGGTAGAAGCGTACGCCACTAGGAGAGACGATGCCCGAATAGTAGTAAAAATTCTATTTAAAGAAATAGTACCATGATATGGGATACCTATGGGAATCAACAGTGACAGGGGAACACACTTCACCGGAAAAATAGTGCAAAATCTTGCAGAAGCGTTAGGTTTCCAGTGGAAGTTACATATACCATATCAGCCACAGTCCTCGGGAATGATAGAAAGAGTAAATGGGATAATAAAATCTACCCTTACCAAAGTATGTCAGGAGACTGGACTAAAGTGGCCAGATGCCTTACCATTGGTATTGTATACAATGAGAAACCAGAAAAACCGAAACACTGATTTGACACCACATGAAGCCTTATTGGGAAGATCAATGCCTACTGGCGTAAAACCACCACTGGCAGCTGAAAAAATAGCATTAATTTGGAATGATGAAAAATCACTAAAGTATGCCAGGCCATGTGTGAAATAGCAAGGAGTCTGCATGAACAGATAAAGCAGACACAGGTGCCCCCGTCAGAAGGAAATATGCACCCTTTCAGGCCTGGAGACCAAGTGTTGGTAAAAACATTAAACAAAGAATCCTTTTCTCCTAGGTGGAAAGGACCATATCAGATAATTCTCACAACACGAACCGCGCTGAAGTTGGAAAAGCATCCAAATTGGGTGCATGCAACCCGTTGTAAATATTATTTTCCCGACGAAATACAGCCAAAAGAAAAGGCATCGAACCAGGACGTACTACGATTGCCTGACTAAGAAAAAGGCCATCTTCTCACTGAAGAACTGTACCTGCTCTTGTATTAAATTAAATATTTGAACTTGAAAGTACTGCCCAAAAGTTCAGAAACGGATGTCAGAGCTCATTTGTGTGCCAGTTTGGGCCTTTATTATTTGGGCCACTGTTACTATCGTGTGGACGTGTTGTTATTGTAACGATTTAATTCAAGAGTGGTATAGAAACAAACAAGAAAGGGAAGATGGGAAGGGGCTCTTGGAAAAATTATAAATGGATGTTAGTTATACTGATCATTTTAGCGACAGGGAACTCCCGGCAGGAGGAAGAAGTTCTAAAAGAAGGAAGAGTATGGAAGGGAAATATGGCATGGGAAAGAAGTAATAGTGCAAGGCAACAAGGCAATTTTATATGCCCAGTAGGCCAAAGTTGTAAAGTAGGGAACTTTACGGCACGATGTGAGGCGTGTGGAATGAAAGAAGAAAGAGGGGAATTCCAGTTTATATTGGGGAAAGGGTATCAGTTGTTCATAGAATACCAGGCCGATGTGTGGATGAAGTGTACCCACAGCACGGGGAAAAACAAGAGATGGGGGTACATAGGAGGGCCGGACGAGAGAAAAGACTTCCTCCGTTATTCATTTACAAGTATGGTAGAAGGGCAGCGGATGTTGTGCATGAATAACACCCCGGTGAATGGTGGAGACCCATTCGTGGTAAAATGGTCAGTAAAAGAATCTGGCCACTCAGAAGACCGGGATCCGGGACATCTAAAAAGGATACTGACCACTTGCATCCCAGTGGTAAAATCCCCAGGTTTTTTAAATCTAACAATATGAATTAAATATCCCACAAAGAAAGAAGATGGTTGCCACACAACCAGTGTTAAGGTATCTTTTGAAAAAGAAAGACCCCAAAGAAAGAAACGGGATGTATTAGAGACTGTGTTAGGTGGAGTGGGAGCAGGAATAGGAGCATTGAACTCCATGGATATCGAGACCCTACAAAATAAAATCCAGGATGTGTTAGGTGGCCATTCGGAATGGTATGTCCCTATCAGACCACCATATATGAACCATGCTCACTGCAGCACTCCATTGGAGTATGTAAATGGGAATTAAAGCCAACAAATGACACTGATATTACGGAAATAGGACAGAATGAGGTCTGTGTGACAGGAAATAAACCTATCTATCTGGATGGAATTTTGTATAAACCCCCCATTAATAAATGCGTGAGAAGAGTCTACACCCTGTATGACCCTGAAGTAAAAAGAACTTATACCTTTGGGCAATGGCAAAATGTAGAAAAATATCTGTCTATGCACAAGATTGAACCCTTACCCCCCGTAATTAATCTGACCAGACTGCACAATTTGATACGGAATGACAAGAAAATTGAGGAAGCTCTGTCAAAGCAAGACAGAGACATCCACCAATTTAGAGTCGAAATGAGTTACAAGAAGGGGCAACTAGTGAGAATCGCAGACGAAGTCACCTCTTTGACAGTACACCACTGGTGGGATGTGTTTACCGGATGGTCCCCAAAAGCTACAGCAGTACTGAAGCTTGCTATACACCCCATAGTAATCGTAGGTGTGGTTATGCTTGATTTATTAATAATCCTTTGCGGAATGTGAATAAAATTAAAAAATGTAATTAGTCAAGTAATAGGCCTGATCTCCGAAATAGAAAGGAAAAGTGTGTGCATGAAAGGAAGGTTAAGTCGCTTAGAGGAAAAGGTTGATGAAGACGAATATCTCAAAATGTGACCCTATCCTGAAGGGTATGAACCCCCTTTTGCGCAAGAAGAGAATATAGGAAATTGTGTTGATCTGAAAAAAAAGATCAACAAGGAGGGAATTGTGGAAGAAAGAATCTATGAATCTATGGCTTATGGTAAAGGGAAGGGTTAAATTCTGTTTTTGCTATATTTGAAGAAATAATAGGACTAGAACAACACCCACACTTTTTAGCCTTAAAACTTAGAAATGTAATTAAATGACTATCCGGTATTAAAAGGGAGTGTCCTGATATTCTGCTTATCAGACTGTGAACAGGGAGAAACTATGCAAGGACAGATAGAGTGTGTGCCTCCCGAGACGACCTTTGTACTCACGGAACTAATGAATAAGATTCCTTTTCTATTTCTGTATTCTATTTCTGTATAAAGATAGGGACAATTTGCTTGTACAGGAGAGTTTTTTGCCTTGGTACGGTCCAAGCAGGCTCTCCGAGATATCTCGCTTTTTAAAAAATAAAATTCTCTCGAAGCACGACTCTGAAAGCCTCCGCCTGAGTTAATTAACTTAGAAATTTCCTTGACACATCCCTTACATATGTATCACCGGCATCACTGTATAAAGAGTGGAACTGTCCCTTTAATTGTAATGGGTTGCCGGTCTCCTTTAAAAGGGCCTTGCAATCTTTACCACAATCCGGTTCACTTTTCGGCACCACGTATTGTTTCATCAATACTGCCCCTCGTGGTCTGGCCACCGCCATCTTTACTTCAGGCGCTTCACCTCGTGGTGCGGGCGCCATCTTCTTTCTCTCCATGAGGTAGGCTGCGGTGATTCTTTTCTCCCCAGGTTCTACCACGGAAACAGGAAAGTAGTATTCTGTGCCAATTTTCTCCCTACGGAGTCCTGCCACTGGAACCTGCAAGGTGAGGTCGGGTCGTTTCGGCTGGATCATCTCGCTGTTGGGTTGAGAATCTGTGTCGTCTCCACGCAGTCGAGTTAAGCGGTTGGTTTCTCAGGTGTTGTGCTGGATCCAAATTCAGGGCCGCGTAGGACGTCGATCGCCGGAGGCTGGAGGTTTTCCCAGCTCCAATGGATCTTTTTCATCCATCTTCTTCCTAGCAGTGTTGGACCATCATCCGCAATGATCCACAAAGGTAACTTGTGCATCGCGCCGTCATGGGACACCTGGACATCCACGCTGCCAACGACTGGGATGGGGTCGTTTGTGTAGGTGAGCAGCTTCACTTGGATCGGGATCATTTTAGGTCGTGCGACTGGATTGTCCCAGAGTTTCACAAAGGTCATCTGATTCATTAGTGCCTGGCTTGCCCCTGTGTCCACCACCATCATGATTGGAACATCATTGATTTTGACTTCCATTTTCAACGGGGAACTCTCCGTGGTGCAGGTAAGCACTCCGTACATCTCATCGTGGGGCTGAGCTGCCTCATGGACTCTCTCTTCATCGATTCGGTGAGTACAATTTCTCATGCACATTCACTGGAGGTGGCCTTTCATGTTGCAGCCTTTGCATGTATAGTTTTTATAGCGGCACTGGTGGGCTCTGTGATTTCCTCCACAGCGCTAGCATGGGGTTAGACGGTTGGCTCCATGTGGCGGACTCAGGTTTCGAGACTCTGGGTTCTGTTCTCTCTTCCCTGAGGGAGACTGCTTGCAGCAGCCTTGCATCTAAAAGGTGCCAGACGGTTCACAGTACTTGCTGGGTTAGTGTCCTGGCGATGAGTCATCCGCTTAGGTTTGAGTTGTTCCTGTATTAGCGTTACGAGCTCCTCATATATTTTGGTCGTTGTTTTCGCTGGGGTTAGCAAGTCCCTGACGAGGCCATAGATGGTGGGCCCACAACTGCTGAGCAGGATAGCTCTGCGCTTATCAGCCAGCGAGGTCAGTGTGTCTCCCGCCAGGTCGTTCACCATGAAGAAGTGTTCGAGCTTTTCCACAAAGGCCTCCCAATCTTCCCCATCGACGAATTATTGAAACGTGCTAAGGTTAGCCATTTTCACGTGGAAATTCATAATCTTGTTGCCTGTTATTGTGTCTGTAAGCACTCTAGTAGTGACTCCATGAGGTAAGGTATTGTACTTAAACTGTTGTGACCTTAGTCCATTTATTGCAACTCCTGAGTGCGGATACAGCATAGTGAGCTCCCTTTTATACCTGGTTACCTGTCGTGTACAGGTGACCCCTAGGTCTCCACCAGTTGTACCCTCTTGTGGTACAAGCATAGTATATACAGTGTGAAGATACATTCAGCAGTCTTATGTAACTGTACATTGAGTGTACAGGGAGTATACTTATATTATGCATACACAACATTGAGAACTGTGGAGTTTTAGTACCAGATCTTGACTTAGCATTCTAGTTAAGCATTGTTTGCTCTGTTGACTGCCGTTCCATTGTATTTTGATATGTTAAGTGCTGAATCTATCATCACTCCCAAATTCTTTTCCATTTCACTCTAAGTATTTGGACTTCATCCAAAGTATAAATGTGACATCTATTTTATTTAATAGATGTATACCTTGTACGTATTTGTGTGGAATTTTATCTGACACTGATTTGCTGATTTGAATTATTTTGTAGGTCCCTGGATCCTTCTTCCAACTCAACTGCCCCGGTTTAGTTTATCTGTGAATTTGACTAGGTATCATTGGCTTTTCTGAATCGGTCATTAATGTAGATTCGGCACAGTGGTCCTGAATATCCCTGCTGTTTTTCAATGGGTTCTGCTGGAACCCCACTGGAATGATGGTAGGAGTCCAGCAGAATCCCCAAGGAAATCTGGGATCAGTAGGAGTCCCAGCACTGATCACTGGAGTATTTCATTCAGTACTTCCATTCCCCCCCTCCACTCTACCCTCGCATCATTTCTCTAACAAGTATCTGTTGTGTACGTGTAAATAACTGACAAACTGAGCCAGGAGAAAAGTCACTTAAATTGTGTGCTTTATACAACAACCCAAAATGGAGTCTGCAAACCGGCATGAACCAGCATAAGTACAGTAACTGTGACTAGCTCCCACAGGGTCCTGAAGCCCATCCATTGAGCTGTAAAAATAAATAGAGTAGGAACACACATATTTCCCCCATTTTTAAAACCACACTCTATGTACAGACAAAGTCCTTGAGATAGCCAGGCCATGTTCTGATATGCTGAGACCAGCGTGAGTTTGATTGAGGGTTTCGGTTGGGAAACAGAACGGTGCCTCTGTTCCATCCTGCTGGTCTGTTGGCCTGTGAGTTGGGATCAGTCTACGAGCATTCCATCGAGTTCCATCATTCAGCTCGTAGGTGTGAGGGCTGAACCTTTGTCCAATCTGAAAAGTGAAGATGCGAGCTTATGACTATGCTTGGGGGTGTTAACTCTGACCTAATCGCCGTTCTTCAGTTGGGGCTTTTGAGCGCGTCATTTTGTGTCAGTGTATGACTTCGCTTTTCATTGGTGTTCCAAAATCTGGGATGTGAGTGTAGTTATCTTCGTGCTAGGTTTGGCTAGGAGTTTGAGAATATCCAGTAGCCAGCAAATATTCCACCCAATCATGAGCTCAGCGGGTGTCTTCCCTGTTAGCGAGTGCTTTGTCGAACGGTATGTGCAGAGAACGGTTTGAACCGCTTCGTTGAATGTTTGGCCCGCTGCGAGGTTGGCTTTCAAATCCACTTTGATACCATGGTTAAATCACTCAACACCTCCGTTGCTTTGAGGATTGTACCGAGCAGTAAGGCAATGCTCGATAACATGACGAATGAGGAAATCTGTGAACTGGTCGGTCACAAACTGTGGTCCATTTTCAGTGATTATGATCTCTGGGAGTCCCCACTTCATGAACATACGCTGCAGAATAGTGCCGATCGTTGATGAGGTCACTGAACTTGTAGCGATTTCTGGCCATTTGGAATGCAGGTCATGCACTACAACAAGGAAATGCTCGTGCTGTGGAGCTGTTTCAACTGGACCCAAGATATCCAACTGAAGTTGTTGCCATGGTCTTTGTGGCGATGGAATGGGCTTCATTGGCGCTGATCGTATGTTTGTGGCCTTTTCACTTAGACTGCATGCTTCGCAGTGTGAGACGAACTCCTCGATGCGAGTGTCAATCCCAGGCCACCATACTGAATCGCGACATCTCTGCTTCATGCGGACAATGCCAGGATGTCCATCGTGTGCTAATGAGAGAACGCGCTGCTGAAGTGACTTGGGAATCACTGCTCTATCACGAGCTAGGCAGCCATCGTTCCAAATGGAAAATTAATCGCGAAGTCTGTGAAATGTTTTCACCTCTTCCAGAATTTCCTTAGGCCACTCAGTGTGGAGGAAGTGGCACATGTGCTGGAGTGCAGCATAGAAACATAGAAAATAGGTGCAGGAGTAGGCCATTCAGCCTTTCGAGCCTGCACCACCATTCAATAAGATCATTCACCTCAGTACCCCTTTCCTGCTTTCTCTCCATACCCCTTGATCCCTTTAGCCGCAAGGGCCATATCTAACACCCTCTTGAATATATCTAACGAACTGGCATCAACAACTCCCTGCGGAAGAGAATTCCACAGGTTAACAACTCTATGAGTGAAGAAGTTTCTCCTCATCTCAGTCCTAAATGGCTTACCCCTTATCCTGTGACCCCTGGTTCTGGACTTCCCCAACATCACGAACATTCTTCCTGCATCTAACCTGTCCAGTCCCGTCAGAATTTTATATGTTTCTATGAGATCCCCTCTCATTCTTCTAAACTCCAGTGAATACAGGCCCAGTCAATTCAGTCTCTCCTCATATGTCAGTCCTGCCATCCCGGGAATCAGTCTGGTGAACCTTCGCTGCACTCCCTCAATAGCAAGAAATCCCTTCTTCAGATTAGTTTGTCGCAGGTTTCTGATGGACTCAGTGATGATCGACGTGACATATGTGTCATCATCTGTGAACAAGTCAGCACCAGAGTCCGAAGCAGTTGTCGAGCGGCTGAGCATGTCAGCTAAAAGGTTGCGACTGCCAGCTATGTACTGTACATCAAAGTTATACTGATGATGGCGATCTGACCATCGGCTGATTCGTAGTGGTCTGTGCCCAGATCCAGTTGTAGCGAGTAGCGTAGTTAGTGCTTGGTGATCTGTATGGGAGGGTAAATTTCCTACCATAGAGGTTGAAGTGGAGTACTTAAAATAAACACTCAACACCAGGTTCGAAAGTTAAAGTAGTCTTTATTTTGTACGGGTGGGGAGGTGACCTGCTCTGGGTCTAACCAAGTGACTGTCCAACGATACGTAAGTTTCAACAGCTTTTTATACACTTAACAGGTACATGCTCAACCTCACGATTCTGTGGCACCATTTGATTCGTTCAAAGCCCTCGTGAACAGTGGCTGATTGGTTATGTATTTTTATGCCTAGCTCATGTAACAGTAAGGTACCGCCTCCATAACCGAAGAAGGTAAACACAATCTGTTGTTGCTGTCATGAAACTTGCTCAGGCCAGATGGTATCATGTTAACGGTTTAGGTCTACCCCACTGTTCTGCTTTTCAACCCTCCTCGAGTCCTTGTGGTTCCTACCTTGGTTAGTTCTTACAAAGTCAATAGGTTAAGCGGATCTAAAAGCTGATTCACTGCAAACATACCATTAGCCCCAAGACCCCTTCTTAACCCTATAATTACAGTGGGGCTCACAAGCCCCACTTCAGAGGTAGATGTACCAGTGTTCACATGTGATACATCCTTACTACACAATATAAATGCACACGAGACCCATGCTTGAGAGAAGGTCAGCCTGTGACCTGTCCTTTATTCCTTAGCACTCAAGTGATGAAGGTGGGTGGAGCTTCCCCTTTTATACCTGAAGGTCCAGGTTAGGAGTGTCTCCTACCTAGTGGCCAGTGTTCTCACGGTATACAACTTAGGTCAGTTTATACATGGGTTACAATGCTGGTTGAATACATGACATCACTTCCCCCCGCAAAGTCTTATTGGGATCACAGGTTGAGTCTCTCTGGTGGTTTACGCTCCCTTGTAGAGCGCCTGAGTTGGGGCTCTGGTTGTTGGGCGCTGGCCTGAGTGTCTGCTGTTTGCAGTGCCTCAAGCCTGTCCGGACTGTCCACAGTGACTGGGCTCTTCTCCCTTTGGTTCCGGTGTTCGGTCACCTGTGGTGGAGTGAACTCTATATCGTGTTCTTCCTCTGCTTCTTCTATGGGGTTGCTGAACCTCCTTTTTGTTTGATCCACATGTTCGCGGCAGATTTGTCCATTGGTAAGTTTAACTACCAGAATCCTATTTCCCTCTTTAGCAACCACAGTGCCTGCGAGCCATTTGGGCCCTGCAGCGTAGTTGAGGACAAAAACAGGGTCATTTACATCAATACATCGTGCCCTCGCATTCCTGTCATGGTAGTGATATTGTGACTGGCGCCTGCTCTCGACAATTTCTTTCATGGTGGGGTGTATAAGGGATAATCGGGTTTTGAGCGTCCTTTTCATTAGTAGCTCTGCGGGTGGAACCCCTGTGAGCGAGTGTGGTCGGGATCTGTAGGCCAACAGGAGGCATGATAAGCGGATTTGTAGGGAACCCCCTTGGAATCTGAGCATCCCCTGTTTGATTATCTGCACTGCTCGTTCTGCCTGGCCGTTTGAGGCCGGCTTGAACGATGCCGTTCTAACATGGTTAATTCCATTGCCTGCCATGAAGTCCTGGAATTCAATGCTTGTGAAGCACGGGCCATTGTCGCTGACCAAGATGTCCGGTAGACCGTGGGTGGCGAACATTGCCCATAGACTTTCTATCGTGGCAGAGGATGTGCTTGAATTTAAAATGTCACACTCGATCCATTTGGAGTAGGCGTCTACTACAACCAAAAACATTTTCCCCACGAAAGGACCTGCGTAGTCCACATGGATGTGTGACCAAGGCTTGGCGGGCCATGGCCAGGGGCTAAGGGGGGCTTCCCTGGGCGCATGGCCCAGCTGGGCAGACGTGTTGCACCTGCGAACACAAAGTTCCAGATCTGCGTCTATCCCTGGCCACCAAACGTGTGACCTGGCAATTGCCTTTATTGTGACAATGCCCGGGTGACCATTGTGGAGTTCTCTGATGAAAACCTCTATGCCCATCTGGGGCATGACTACGCGGTTTCCCCACAGTAGGCAACCAGCCTGAAGCGAGAGTTCATCCTTGCGCCTGTGAAATGGTTTAAATTTCTCAAGGCATGCCCTGTACGTGGTTGCCCAGTCCCCATTCAGGACACATTTCTTGACTAGAGACAATAGCGGGTCTCTATTTGTCCAGACTTTAATCTGACTGGCTGTCACGGGTGAGCTTTCGCTTCCGAAAGCTTCAACAGCCATGACCATCTCAGCACCATGCTCGGTAGCCCCCTCAGTGGTGGCTAGTGGGAGCCTGCTGAGTGCATCGGCGCAGTTTTCGGTGCCCCGTCTGTGCCGAATTGTCTAGTCATAGGCGGCTAATGTGAGTGCCCACCTCTGTATGCGGGCCGATGCGTTTGCATTTATGGCCTTGTTGTCGGCCAAAAGGGACGTTAGGGCTTTGTGATCTGTCTCCAGCTCAAATTTCCTGCCAAACAGGTACTGGTGCATTTTCTTTACCGCATATACACATGCGAGCGCCTCCTTTTCTACCATCCCGTAGCCCCTTTCTGCCTGGGACAGACTCCTGGAGGCATTAGCTACCGGCTGTAACTGACCCTTGGCATTGACATGCTGCAACACACACCCGACACCATAGGACGATGCATCGCACGTTAACACAAGTTTCTTACATGGGTCATATAGCGTTAACAGATTGTTGGAACATAACAAATTGCGTGCTCTATCAAAAGCCCTTTCCTGGCTGTCCCCCCAGACCCATTCACGACCTTTGCGTAGGAGCACGTGTAGCGGCTCTAGCAGCGTGCTCAATTTGGGAAGAAAGTTTCCAAAATAGTTCAGGAGCCCCAGGAACGAACGCAGCTCCGTCGTGTTACGGGGTCTGGGTGCTCTCTGGATCGCTTCCGTCTTGGATGCAGTAGGGCTGATCCCGTCTACTGCTACCCTCATCCCCAGGAATTCTACCTCTGGAGCTAGGAAGACGCACTTCACCTTTTTCATTCGCAGACCTACCCGGTCCAGTCTGCGTAGCACCTCCTCCAGGTTGTGGAGGTGTTCTTCAGTATCGTAACCCGTAATGAGGATGTCGTCCTAAAAAACCACCGTCCCTGGAATCGACTTGAGGAGGCTTTCCATATTTCGTTGGAAGATCGCGGCGGCCGAGCGAATCCCGAACGGACATCTGTTGTACTCAAACAATCCCTTGTGTGTCGTGATGGTGGTCAGCTTCTTCGACTCACTCGCCAGCTCCTGGGTCATGTAAGCTGAGGTCAGGTCCAATTTTGAAAAAGGTTTTCCACCGGATGGCGTCGCAAAGAGGTCCTCCGCTCTCGGTAGCGGGTACTGGTCTTGGAGTGACACCCGATTGATGGTGGCCTTGTAATCGCCACATATCCTGACCAACCCATCCGCCTTGAGCACCGGCACAATCGGGCGCGCCCAGTCACTGAATTCGACTGGCGAGATGATGCCTTCCCTCAACAGGCGGTCCAATTCTTTTTATCTTCTATCTTTTCCCGCATCACGTACGTTACCGCTCTGGCCTTGTGGTGTACTGGTCTGACGTCCGGGTTTATGTGAATCACTACCTTGGCCCCCATGAAAGTGCCAATGCCGGGTTGAAATAATGAGTCAAATTTGTCCAGGACCTGTGAGCATGATACTCGCTCCACAGAGGAAATTGCATTGACATCGCCCCATTTCCAGTTCATGACAGCAAGCCAACTCCTTCCCAGTAGTGCGGGACCGTCCCCTGGGACAATCCAGAGTGGCAACCTGTTCTCCGAATCTTTGTGGGTCACGACTACCATGGCGCTGCCTAGCACCGGAATGATCTGCTTTGTGTAAGTCCGTAGCTGTGCGTCAATCGGCGATAATTTTGGCCTCCTGGCCTTGGATGCCCACAACTTTTCGAACTGTTTGATACCCATCAGGGACTGGCTGGCACCCGTGTCTAACTCCATTGATACTGGGATGCCATTGAGGAGCACTTTCATCATTATCGGTGGCGTCCTGGTGTATGAACTGTATACGTGCTCCACATGAACTCGCTGAACTTCAGTTTCCAGCGATTTCCCGCAGTGTCCATTTCTGCAATTTCTGCAGGTATTTTTCTCATCTCTGCAAACTCCGGCTGAATGTATGCCTCCACGACTCCAGCATGAGTTGCGGTTTGAAACAAAAGGTCCCTTGCCAGTCGATCGTCCCTGACTGCTCCTGTTATTGTCCTTGAGTGCACCATTAACAGGTGTTGATGGCCCCATTACTGGCCGCATTGTCCCTTGCAATGGCGTGAATCGCTGTTCAGCTTGCCATTGTCTCTGTCGAACTCTCCCTCTGGGTTCGACTACATGTTGGGGCATGCCTGGCTGCCCTTGTCTGCCTGGAGAACTGTGTGCTGCTTTAACAATGTTGAATCTCTGTCCCAACCATTCCTTAACACAGTACCTCTCGTCTGTTCTGCTAGTGGCCATGCTCGCGTGGTTTAAATCCCAGTTTCTTGTCACCATTGATACGTCCTTACTACACAGTATAAATGCACACGAGGCCCATGCTTGAGAGAAAGTCACTCTGTGACCTGTCCTTTATTCCTTAGCACTCAAGTGATGAAGGTGGGTGGAGCTTCCCCTTTTATACCTGAAGGTCCAGGTTAGGAGTGTCTCCCACCTAGTGGTCAGTGTTCTCACGGTGTACAACTTAGGTCAGTTTATACATGGGCTACAATGCTGGTTGAATACATGACAACATGCGTAGATGCAAGTGAGTGCTTCGCATTCCCCTGTTGAGTATTTACGTTCTGCAGATGAGAGCATGCGAGAGGCAAAGGTGACTGGGTATTCCAGGCCGTCAATCCATTGCGAGAGCACAGCACCCATGGCGGTGCCTGATGCATTCGTGGTGACGTACCTAGTGGCATTCGGATCAAAGTGCGCAAAGATAGGACGGGATGTGACTTTCTCCTTAAGCGTGGTGAATGCCTGAGCCTGGGAATCTGTCCATTCCGAAGGGACGTCTTTGCGCAGCAACTTGTGAAGTGGTTCGGCAATGAGCGCATAGTGCAGGAAGAACTTCAGATAGAAGTTGCAAGTGCCAAGGAATGATGAAAGTTCTTTGACGTTGTTAGCCTCCTGCATTCGCTGGATCGTGTCAATGTTGTCAAGCACCTTGTACTGTGACGCTGTAACCCAGAAAGTTTATTTCTCCAGCAGCGAATGTACACTTATCAGCATTGAGTGTAATGTTATGTGTAACAAGACTAGCCTTAACTGCGTGAAGTCGTTGGTCATGTTTTTCTATTGCTCGTCTATGGATGACGATGTAGTCAGGCAGATTGAGGGCTTCCTCTATGCCTGTTAGCATAGCAGTAACAATCTTCTGAAATGCACTTGGTGCAGAAGATAGTCCGTAGGGCATGCGTCGATACTGATACAGACCATCATGTGTTGTGAATGCCGTGAGTGGTTTGCTGTCCTCTGTTAGGGGTATTTGCAGGTAACTGCGGCGCATGTCAAGTTTCGTAAAGACTATTGAGCCGTGGAATTCTGAAGACAATTCATCAATGGTAGGAAAAGGGTACTTGTCGGGATGATGGCCTTGTTGACCTCTTTCAGGTTGATGCATAGACGGGTTTCCCCATTTTTATGCCAAGTAATGACTAAATTCGAGATCCAAGGTGAGGAGTCGCTGCTCTCAATGATTCCCTGAGATACGAGTCGCATTAATTCTGCGGCTACTTGGTCATGAACCGTGAATGGGAGATGGCGAAATCGCTGCGTAACTGGTTTGACGGAAGGGTCAACGTGGGGACAATGACAGAATGTTGTTGTCACTCCAAACCCTGTGAAGATTGAGGGATACTGCTTGTCAAAGTCCACCGTGTACACAGGTGTGTCAGTTGGGTCATAAACTTTTAACCCAGCTTGTCAAAAAGGTCATCACCTATGAGGCTTCGTCCCTTTGTGATATAAAAAGGAAAAGGGCCAGAACATCGCCGAAAAATTGCCGGCCCAACTTTCGTGTCACATTGCCGAGGTGATCACTCACACATCACCCAGCACAACTTTCGGCACATTTTTTGGGCCTGACGATCGGAGTGGCAAGTCTAGTCCTATTTATAAAGTATGAACACAACAGTATCCACTACTTTTTTTTCTCACAACCAATTCCTTATTTGTACATAGGTTTTATCTTGAGTTTCCACTACTTTCAGTCGAAGCCTTTTGTGAGAAACTCTTTACTGAAGTATGCAGTCTATATATTAACTATTCTCAGTGCATCAATTTTATCCTTATTTCATCGTTTAATGTCTTACCTGTCTGGTACTTGAAGAATTTCTTGAAATCATGTTTAGCATTTGCAGCTCTGTCCATTTCCAGTTCTCTTAAACCGTGAGCCGAGTCTCAAAAAATTGCTTTTCCATAGTCCTCTCTGTGGAAGTACTTCATATTCACACCAATATTAGTTTCGGGACCACTTATCACAAAAATCTAAGTTCCAATCTTCAATAGGTGAGCATTTTGCGGAAATTTTAATCAGAAAATAGGCAGAAGTCTCGTCAAAACCCAGAGTGATGACGTAATTGCGAGTTACTTAAATGACCAATCACAACTGCTGCATTTGTCAGTACCGCAAAATCAGCCAATCATAATCTCTGTACTAGATAGATTAGAGTCAGTGACTGCATGCACTGAAACAATGGCGTGCTACGTGCACGTAGTTGAAGGAGCCAAAGGCAACATAATTTATTTTTCAGACTCTAGCTGAATAAAAATTTTCACGAGTGTTCATCAGTGGAAATTTACTGAAACTAGAGAACCTAAAAATGTAGAGAATGCCATTGAAAGTTTAGATCTGGAGTGGTTATTGCACCAGAAAGACTCGGAGAGGCGGGAGTCCAGGGAGCAGAGTCGGCAGAGACCTATAAAAGGCCCACACTCGAGGAGTTCGGTGAGTCGGAGAGGCTAGCCAGTGCAGCTGCAGCAGTGTGAGAAGGTAAAAAGAAGTAGAAAGAAATCGAAAGGTGACGTCAAAGCCAAGGGGGTAAGTGATTGGCTGGTGATTGGTAAGTAATTTTTCTTTTTCTTTTCTATATAATTAAGTAACCTTTAGCATTGTTGTTGCCAATTTAAGTTAATCTAAAGGTTAAGACATGACAGGAGAGCTCGGACACGTGGTATGCTCCTCCTGTAATATGTGCGAAGTCAGGGACGCTTCTAGTGTCCCTGACGACTACGTGTGCGGGAAATGTATCTGCCTCCAGCTCCTGACGGACCGCATTGCGGCACTGGAGCTGCGGGTGGATGAACTCTGGAGCATGCACGATGCTGAGAATGATGTGAATAGCACGTTTAGCGAGTTGGTCTCACCACAGGTAAAGGGTACTCAGCCTGATAGTAAATGGGTGACCAACAGGAAGAGCAGTGGAAGGAAGGTAGTGCAGGGGTCCCCTGCGGTCATCCCCCTACAAAACAGATACACCGCTTTGGGTATTGTTGAGGGGGGTGACTCATCAGGAGAGGGCAGCAGCAGCCAAGTCCATGGCACCGTGGGTGGCTCTGCTGCACAGGAGGGCAGGAAAAAGAATGGGAGAGCTATAGTGATAGGCGATTCTATTGTAAGGGGAATAGATAGGTGTTTCTGCGGCCGCAACTGAGACTCCAGGATGGTATGTTGCCTCCCTGGTGCAAGGGTCAAGGATGTCTCGGAGCGGGTGCGGGATATTCTGAAAAGGGAGAGTGAACAGCCAGTTTTCGTGGTGCACATAGGTACCAACGATATAGGTAAAAAGTGGGATGAAGTCCTACGAGACGAATTTAAGGAGCTCGGAGCTAAATTAAAAAGTAGGACCCCAAAAGTAGTAATCTCAGGATTGCTACCAGTGCCACGTGCTAGTCAGAGTAGGAATCGCAGGATAGCTCAGATGAATACATGGCTTGAGGAGTGGTGCAGAAGGGAGGGATTCAAATTCCTGGGGCATTGGAACCGGTTCTGAGGGAGGTGGGACCAGTACAACTGGACGGTCTGCACCTGGGCAGGACCGGAACCAATGTCCTGGGGGGAGTGTATGCTAGTGCTGTTGGGGAGGAGTTAACCTAACATGGCAGGGGGATGGGAACCTATGCAGGGAGACAGAGGGAAATAAAATGAAGGCAGAAGCAAAAGATAGAAAGGAGAATAGTAAAAGTGGAGGGCATGGAAACCCAAAGCAAAAAACAAAAAGGGCCACATTACAGCACAATTCTAAAGGGGCAAAGTGTGTTAAAAAGATAAGCCTGAAGGCTCTGAGCCTCAATGCGAGGAGTATACAGAATAAGGTGGACGAGTTAACTTTGCAGACAGCAGTTAACGGATATGATGTAATTGGCATCACGGAGACATGGCTCCAGGGTGACCAAGGCTGGGAACTCAACATCCAGGGGTATTCAACATTTAGGAAGGATAGACAGAGAGGAAAAGGAGTAGGGGTGGCGTTGCTCGTTAAAGAGGAAATTAATGCAATAGTAAGGAGGGACATTAGCCTAGATGATGTGGAATCGGTATGGGTGGAGCTGCGGAATACCAAAGGGCAGAAAACACTAGTGGGAGTTGTGTACAGACCACCAAACAGTAGTAGTGATGTTGGGACAGCATCAAACAAGAAATAAGGGATGTGTGCAATAAAGATACAGCAATTATCATGGGTGACTTTAATCTACATATTGTTTGGGCTAACCAAACTGGTAGTAATGCGGTGGAGGAGGATTTCCTGGAGTGTATTACAGATGGTTTTCTAGACCAATATGTCGAGGAACCAACTAGAGAGCTGGCCATCCTAGACTGGGTGATGTGTAATGAGAAGGGACTAATTAGCAATCTTGTTGTGCGAGGCCCCTTGGGGAAGAGTGACCATAATATAGTAGAATTCTTTATTAAGATGGAGAGTGACACAGTTAATTAGGAAACTAGGGTCCTGAACTTAAGGAAAGGTAACTTCGATGGTATGAGGTGTGAATTGGCTAGAATAGACTTGCAAAGGATACTTAAAGGGTTGACGGGGGATAAGCAATGGCAAACATTTAAAGATCATATGGATGAACTTCAACAATTGTACATCCCTGTCTGGAGTAAAAATAAAACGGGGAAGGTTGCTCAACCATGGCTAACAAGGGAAATTAAGTATAGTGTTAAAACCAAGGAAGAGGCATATAAATTGGCTAGAAAAAGTAACAAACCTCAGGACTGGGAGAAATTTAGAATTCAACAGAGGAGGACTAAGGGTTTAATTAAGAGGGGGGAAATAGAGTACGAGAGGAAGCTTGCAGGGAACATAAAAACTGACTGCAAAAGCTTCTATAAATATGGAAGAGAAAAAGATTAGTGAAGACAAATGTAGGTCCCTTGCAGTCGGATTCAGGTGAATTTATAATGGGGAACAAAGAAATAGCAGACCAATTGAACAAATACTTTGGTTCTGTCTTCACGAAGGAAGAACGAATAACCTTCTGAATGTACTAAGGGACAGTGGGTCTAGTGAGAAGGAGGAGCTGAAGGATATCCTTATTAGGTGGGAAATTGTGTTAGGGAAATTGATGGGATTGAAGGCTGATAAATCCCCGGGGCCTGATAGTCTGCATCCCAAAGTACTTAAGGAAGTGGCCCTAGAAATAGTGGATGCATTGGTGATCATTTTCTAACAGTCTATCGACTCTGGATCAGTTCGTAATGTAACACCACTTTTTAAAAAAGGAGAGAGAGTGAAAACGGATAATTATAGACCAGTTAGCCAGACATCAGTACTGGGGAAAATGTTGGAATCAATCATTAAGGATGAAATAGCAGTGCATTTGGAAAGCAGTGACAGGATCGGTCCAAGTCAGTATGGATTTATGAAAGGGAAATCATGCTTGACAAATCTTCTGGTATTTTTTGAGCATGTAACTAGCAGAGTGGACAAGGGGGAACCAGTGGATGTGGTGTACTTGGACTTTCAAAAGGCTTTTGACAAGGTCCCGCTCAAGAGATTGGTGTGCAAAGTCAAAGCGCAGGGTATTGGGAGTAGTGTACTGACGTGGATAGAGAACTGGTTGGCAGACAGGAAGCAGAGAGTCAGGATAAACGGGTCCTTTTCAGAATGGCAGGCAGTGACTAGTGGGGTGCCGCAGGGCTCAGTGCTGGGACCCCAGCTATTTACAATATACATTAACGATTTGGATGAAGGAATTGAGTGTAATATCTCCAAGTTTGCAGATGACACTAAACTGGGTGGCGGTGTGAGCTGTGAGCGGGATGCTAAGAGGCTGCAGGTGGACTTGGACAGGTTAGGTGAGTGGGCAAATGCATGGCACATGCAGTATAATGTGGATAAATGAGAGATTATCTATTTTGGGGGCAAAAACACGAAGGCAGAATATTATCTGAATGGCGGCAGATTAGCAAAAGGGGAGATGCAACGAGACCTGGGTGTCATGGTTTATCAGTCTTTGAAGGTTGGCATGCAGGTACAACAGGCGCTGAAGAAGGCAAATGGTATGTTGGCCTTCATAGCTCAGGGATTTGAGTATCGGAGCAGAGAGATTTTACTGCAGTTGTACAGGGCCTTAGTGAGGCCTCACCTGGAATATTGTGTTCAGTTTTGGTCTCCTAATCTGTGGAAGGACGTTCTTGCTATTGAGGGAGTGCAGCGAAGGTTCACCAGACTAATCCCAGGGATGGCTGGACTGTCATATGAGGAGAGACTGGATCAACTGGGCCTTTACTCACTGGAGTTTAGAAGGATGAGAGGGGATCTCATCGAAACGTATAAGATTCTGACGGGGCTGGACAGGTTAGATGCGGGACGAATGTTTCCGATGTTGGGGAAGTCCAGAACCAGGGGGCATAGTCTTAGGATAAGAGGTAGGCCATTTAGGACGGAGATGAGGAGAAACTTCTTCACTCAGAGAGTTGTTAACCTGTGGAATTCCCTGCCGCAGAGAGTTGTTGATGCCAGTTCATTGGATATATTCAAGAGGGAGTTAGATATGACCCTTACGGGTAAAGGGATCAAGGGATATGGAGAGAAAGCAGGAAAGGGGTACTGAGGTGAATGATCAGCCATGATCTTATTTAATGATGGTGCAGGCTTGAAGGGCTGAATGGCCTACTCCTGCTCCTATTTTCTATGTTTCTATGTTTCTATGTAACAGTCCCACATTCGACTGGATATCATCGACAGTGATACATGCATTTCATTGATAAATCCAAGATCAACAGAGCCAAGAAGAAGCAAGAAAGGGAAAATCAGAACTATGAACATGAGTATACGTGATTTTACAGTATTTCCTATGAAACTGTCAGCCTACAAATGTTTATATACAACTTTCGTTCCTTCGTTCAATGGTTATGCCATTTGACACGTTCCATTTTGTGGGCCTGCTTCAGCCCCAAATACTTACTTCTGTGTAGACTGACTGGGACCATAATTCAGCATTCTGATGAGGCCTGTTATGGCCAAAAAGTGATGGCCACATGACGGTGCCGAATGGCCGCCGATGTTTTGTCGAATGGCCTCCCCTCGCGAAATTCTCCTCGGTGATTTTTCCGGCGGGCCCCACTTCTACCCCACTGCTGCCAAACTCTCCTAAATGCGTCATCAAAGCGCGCACCGCCGATCTCCCAAGCAAGCAAAATTCACCTAAAAAAAATCTTGCGGCCGCCGGGCAGTTCTGCCGATAGTTTTTGCTGTTGGTGCACTGTGTTTGCAGTGTGTGTAAAATAGCGGTGCAGCCACCATTAAAGGGGAGGGCGCACTACCGCAGCCGCCATCTTATTTTTTTTTGTTGGCCGACTGCTAGGTCGGCCCGACAATTATGCCCCCGGGTGCAGTCGGGCCACCAACAGGCAGCCTGGCACCCCATCTTGGGTGCCAGGCCAATGGCCCAACTGAAACCCTCCCTCGTAGTCCAGTGGACCCAATTAAAATAATTGCAGATTTCGTAGCAGTTCTCCCCTTCAAGTGAAGGGGAGAGATGTGGTGGCGCGCCTGCGTGATGATGTCCCACACAAGAGAGTGGTGTGCAAAATTAAAGCACATGGTATTGGGGGTAATGTACTGACGTGGATAGAGAACTGGTTGGCAGACAGGAAGCAAAGAGTCGGGATAAACGGGTCCTTTTCAGAATGGCAGGCAGTGACTAGTGGGGTGCCGCAGGGCTCAGTGCTGGGATCTCAGCTATTTACAATATACATTAATGATGTAGACAAAGAAATTGAATGTAATATCTCCAAATTTGCAGATGACACTAAGCTGGATGGCAGTGTAAGCTGTGAGGAGGATGATAAGAGGCTGCAGGGTGACTTGGACAGGTTAGGTGAGTGGACAAATGTATGGCAGATGCAGTATAATGTGGATAAATGTGAGTTTATCCACTTTGGTGGCAAAAGCACAAAGGCAGAATATTACCTGAATGATGACAGATTAGTAAAAGCGAGGTGCAATGAGACCTGGGTATCATGGTACATCAGTCATTGAAAGTTGGCATGCAGGTACAGCAGGCGATGAAGAAGGCGTCATAGCGAGAGAATTTGAGTATAGGAGCAGAGAGGTCTTACTGCAGTTGCATAAGGCCTTGGTGAGGCCACACCTTGAATATTGTGTACCGTTTTGGTCTCCTAATCGGAGGAAGGACATTCTTGCTATTGAGGGAGTGCAGCAAAGGTTCACCAGACTGATTCCCAGGATGGCAGGACTGACATATGAAGAAAGACTGGATCGACTGGGCTTATATTCACTGGAATTTAAAAGAATGAGAGGGGATCTCATAGAAACATATGAAATGGGATTGGACAGGTTAGATGCAGGAAGAATGTTCCCGATGTGGGGGAAGTCCAGAACCAGGGGTCACAGTCTAAGGATAAGGGGTAAGCCATTTAGGACCGAGATGAGAGAAACATCTTCACTCAGAGAATTGTGAACCTGTGGAATTCTCTACCACAGAAAGTTGTTGAGGCCAGTTCGTTAGATATATTCAAAAGGGAGTTGGATATGGCCCTTGCGGCTAAAAGGATCAAGGGGTATGGAGAGAAAGTAGGAATGGGGTACTGAAGTGAATGATCAGCCATGATCTTATTCAATGGTGGTGCAGGCTCGAAGGGCCGAATGGCTTACTCCTGCACCTATTTTCTATGTTTTTATGTTTCTATGACTGACAGCACCGCACACTCCGCCCGCCCCCATTTCCGCACCTCTTATAACCGATCTTCTGTTCTCCGCCTCAGTTCTGCCCCTATTATGACCGAATTCCGCCCCGCCCAAAAAAAAGACATAGCTGAATTTCGCGCAAGAGGCCATCGCATCCACCGCTGCAGTGAAAACACAGGAAAAACAGTGGGTGCAACCCGTTTCCGGCGGGGGTAAATTTCTGCCCCACTGACTCTAAACTTCTCACTTTGGTCATAACACACACAAACACAGCAAAAAACTGTTTTTTTGACCAAGGGTCATTGTCAGTGGGGCTGATTACAATATCCATTTTATCATTCCTTCGCAACCACTAGAACCAGTACAGAAAGAAGAGGAGAGGCGTGATGTCGCCACCAAGGTTCGACTGCTTTGCTCAAAGACGACAGACCCCAAGGTTATACCTGCGAGGGCTTCCCATCTTCTTCCAGTGCAGTGCCTTCTCTGCAAGAAGGACAAGGACATTGTGGAGAGTCACAGCCGAAAGAGACGAAGAGAGAGGCTGGAACAATGTGAGACTAAAACTGCAGGTAAGCTGCTCCTTGCAGCAGAAACCCACAAAGATGAGGAAATCTTGTTGCTCACTGCACAAGCAGATGCAGTGTGCCAATTACCAGTCTGCAAGTCACAAGCGATGTCTTGAGAACATGCCGGAGATCCTTTCTCCAAAGGACCATGGATGGGAACTTGAAGATGATGTATTTGTCACAGACTGGATGACACTTCCTCCAGCACCAGCAAGTGTAATGGAGCTTGCACATTGTTCATGCAAAAAGACCCAGTGAGCACAAGGAAGGTGTTCTTGTCTTCTCAACAAGCTACCTCGCGCCAATATCTGTTTGTGTGTAGGCTGTGAGAATGTTGCATCTTTGCTTGAGACTTCTCGGGCTGAGGAAACAGATACCCTAATTCTGATGATGATTCATAGATATGCATTCCTTTTCAGCCTCTCACTTTTTTTCAGATCTATTTTGTTTTTTCAGTACTTCTATCTTTAAAAAAAAATCAATACTATTACTTTTATTATAATTATATGGTTGACAAATGAGTGCATGTGTCCATCTGAAATGTTAATAAATGTGTACGAAATAAATGGTTACTATGGTAGATTTCGTTCTTAGCAACGAATATAGACAGGCTAAGTGAGTGGACAAAAATTTGGCAGAAGGAGTACAATGTGGGAAAGTGTGAGGTTATCCATTTTGGCAGAAAAAATAAAAAAGCAAATTATTTAAATGGAGAAAAATTACAAAATGCTGCAGTACAGAGGGACCTGGGGGTCCTTGTGCATGAAACACAAAACGTTAGTGTGCAGGTACAGCAAGTAATCAGGAAGGCAAATGGAATGTTGGCCTTTATTGCAAGGGGGATGGAGTATAAAAGCAGAGAAGTCCTGCTACAACTGTACAGGGGATTGGTAAGACTACACCTAGAGTACTGCATACAGTTTTGGTCTCCTTAAGGAGGAATATTCAGTTCAGAGAAGGTTCACTCGGTTGATTCCTGAGATGAAGGGGTTGACTTATGAAGATAGGTTGAGCAGGTTGGGCCTGTACTCATTGGAGTTCAGAAGAATGAGAGGTGACCTTATTGAGACATATAAGATAATGAGGGGGCTCGACAAGGCAGATGCAGAGAGGATGTTTCCACTCATGGGAAATCTAGAACTAGGGGGCATAGTTTTAGAATAAGGAGTCGCCCATTTAAAACTGAGATGGAGGAATTTCTTCTTTGAGGGTTGTAAATCTGTGGAATTCTTTGCCCCAGAGAACTGAGGAGGCTGGGTCATTGAATATATTTAAGGCGGGGATAGACAGATTTTTGAGCGATAAAGGAATAAGGAGTTATGGGGAGCGGGCAGGGAAGTGGAGCTGAGCCCATGATCAGATCAACCATGATCTTATTGAATGGTGGAGCAGGCTCGAGGGGCCAAATGGCCTCCTATTTCTTATGTTCTTAAAACTTAGATTTATGTAGAACTGCACCATTTGCCTCAGATGTCCTCAGTGATACTTCTTTTTACCAATTCTTATACTATCCATGCTTAAAATTTAGCAGGAGCACTGATATTTCACCATTGCTAGGGAAATGAACGTCCATAGCAAACATGTTTATGTTTTTCTTTTTTGTGGCCATTTCTCGGTAACACTCAATTTTCAGACTTGGGAACATTTGGTTTTTGCTTCAGCTACATATGTTTAACATATTTAAAATGGTTCTAGGTACTTCCCACATGGAGACTACGGAACTAAAAATCTAGGCGAGAAAACAGGCTTCGGCCCACATCTATCTCTTTGCCCCACTGATTACCCTTTCATCATGCTTCTAAAGTTTTCTTCAATCTTCCCTATTGATCTGTATTGATCTGTTCTTTGGATTTGTATGGCTAACTTTATTTTGACAGCATTTTTTGCTTTAATTGGAAACCTGGGAGCTGAAATTCACCGTTCCTACCAGCGACTGTGAGGTTTGGGTGGTCGATCGGAAAAAATCGATGGACCATCGCGGTCGGGTACTTTTCCCTCCCCGAGCCATATTCAGCTCGGTGGGAGATTTGAATGGTGCGCACTTCCACCAGAAATGGCGGGATGAAGCCGCAGTAAAGGAGGGTTTCCCACGGTGAGGTACTCAGCGGGCGGGCCACTGAAAAACAGCCAGCACAGCGATTTTCACCAACAAAAAGATAGGACTTCTTCAGGCAGTGGCCCCGCGAGATATTCACGTTGGTGCTCGAACGCGGCACCGCTGGAGTTTTGCCGCGATTGGGGCCCTTTGATATGAAAATAATTTAATTAATTTTTCATTTGAATTTAAAGTGCAATAAGTTATATTAATTGTTTTGGCTTCATTAAACCCGCTGAGTGCTGCTCAAAGGTTTTGGCAGACTTTTGTAGAACTTTCACTTCTGACTGTGTAGTGGAGGCCTGTGGGCCTCATTGTGGGCTGCAGAGAGCTGCTTGGCAGGGTTCACCCTGAGGGTGGGAGGAGTGTTGGGAGGGCGACACCTCATACACCCGGTGAGAAGCAGGGCAGTACGCAGGAGGTGTCGCCGTCAGCACCGTGCAGAGAGGCAGCGGGCAAGGGAAGCAGCAGTCATGGCTGCACAACCGAGAGAAGGGCGTGCAGATGTGCGCAGACCTGCAGCTAGAGAGGATGACCAGGAGGGAGATGGCATCAGGAGCAGGGTGCGGGATGCTGCACGCCGCCCCCCCCCCCCCAACCAAAAGACTGGGAGAGGAGCCATTCCAGCAAGAGCCTCCTCAGGAGCCCAAGAATGAGGAGGACCAGGGACATGGCCAGCAGGCAGCTGATGGAGGAGGTGGCCAACGCAGACGTAGGGGAAGGAGGCCACACCCTCAAAGGGTCTACAGACCTCAGTTCTACTTCCTCCATTTCTTGATGAGTAATGCCTGCGAAGGCTACGATTTCGGGCAGAAGTACTCAGGGAGCTCTGCACTGTCCTGCGAGAAGATCTGCAGCCTCAAACATGCCTCAGGACTGCCCTCACCGTAGAGACCAAGGTCACCATCACCTTGAATTTTTACGCCACGGGGTCTTTCCAGTCTGCCACTGTAGACATTGGCAACATCTCTCAATTCTCGGCACATCGGTGCATCTGACAGGTCACAGGTGCACTGTACAGGAGAAGGGTCCAGGAGATCTCCTTCCCGATGACAAGAGACAAACAGGTGGAGCAGCAGGCCGGATTTGCCCGAATGGCAGGCTTCCCGAGGGTGCAGGGTGCCACTGACTGCACACACATTGGGCTGAGGGTGCCACATCATCACCCTGAGATCTTTGTCAACTGCAAAGGCTTCCACTCGCTGAATGTGCAGCTCATACGTGACCACCAGCGTCGGATCCTGGCAGTTGATGCGAGGCAACCAAGTAGCACCCATGATTCATTCATTCTGCACCAGACCAGTGTGCCTGCTGTCTTCACCAGGCCAAATCAGGATTGCGGTTGGCTGCTTGGGGACAAGGGACATCCCCTATCCACTTGGCTGCTCACACCACTGCGGAACCCCAGGACAGTGCCAGAGCATGCATACAATGATGCACCTTGTGCAACTAGGTGCATCATCGAGCAGTGCATAGGCATCCTCAAGCAGAGGCTCTGATGCCTGGACCACTCTGGTGGCACCTTGCAGTACTCTCCTCAACGGGTCTCCATAATCGTCATGGTCATCATGAGGGGACAGCCGCTGGAGGTTGAGCCACCAGTACCACCTGAGGAGGAGGAGGAGGAGGATCCCTGTCACCCCAGAGCTAGGAGGCGTTGTCCCCATCGCAACCCTGCAAGGGAGGTGCAGTTGCGTCTCATATCTGCTCGCTTCAGATAATCCCATCCACACATGACCCTTCAGCTCCCACTTTCAATGGCCATCGCAATGAGTGCCTTATCGCAGAATTGTCCACTCCCAAGTGAAACACCTGGCCAGGTATATGTGCCAAAAATAAAGCTTTAACAAATTATCCAAATCACTGCAAAAAACAGAACATAAAGAATAATATAATAATACAGTTATCATTTTTTACCCCTCTGCAACTCACTATAACACCTGTTATGAGTGACTACCTTATCACTACGCCTAACTGTCATCCCTGTGGCTGCATCATGGGTCTGGAAAGGCTGCTGTGGTTGTTGTCTGAGACCTACAGCTGTCCTTCTAGGATGTCCTGGAACACCTCTGGGTCTGGAAGGGCCAGGTGCAGACTGGTCAGTACCCTCCTGGGAGGGTGCGTCCTCACATATATAGAGGTACCCGACACCTCCCCTGCAATCTCCCTCCATGCATTATGTACTGGCGTTCTGCCAGGTATCGCCACGTAAGGAAACAATATTCTTCTGTCCTCCTCATCATCCATCAGTGTCTCCAGCTCCATATCAGTGAACCTGTTGGTTCTCCTTGCACCTCGTACACCAGCCATCCTTCCAAACTCCTTCCCCGCTCAGGGCCTTGCTGCAAACCCTGGCCTAAGGCCAGGGAGCAGCTGGCTCATTAGAAACCCTTACCTGCATGCTGAATTTCTCAGTGGTGATAACACTTAAATTAAGACAGCCACACTGCTGAAAAACCCACTTGACGTCAGTGAGGGTGCTTGATACCCGATATCCCAATTTTGTTTTCGCTATTGCAGTTACCGGCTGAAGAAAGCAAGGGCAGGTATAGGTGGCGTGCAGCAGCAGGAAGCCGGCTCCAGCAACAATATTTAAAGGGATCATCACCAATCACTCGCACCTGACATGACTTTGAAGTTTCAATGGCTGCATGCTAATTCCTGCCACGGGAAGAGTTTTCTTTAGTAATTTTAAGGTTATTTAGTATCAAGGAGTGTCCTGTCAAGTACAAAACTCCCTCATTATGTTTGAAACGCTTCAAACTACAACACTTGCTGAAAGTCATGGGGCTGTCCTGGCAGTCAACCTCACCCTCCAAATCTACTGTGGAGGGAGTGAAGGCAGAGAGAAAGATGGGAGCATGTGCACCGATACCCTTTCCCACTAGCCTTACTGCAGCCCACTCGTGCCCAGTGCCTCACCCTGTGCAGATCCCTACACTTGCTACTACATTAACCTCTAAAGAATGTGTATTGCCAGTATTTGAGCTGGTGGCCGCGAGTAGCAGATGCAGTGATGCAGTGTTTTCTTCCCCCTTGCTCTCTGCGGTGGCCTCGGGGACAGGCTTCTCGGATGCTGGCTGATTATCTGAAAGCAGAAAGGCACAAGAGTCGGGTTATGGTGAGGGATGGAGGGGGCAGTAGGGCAGAAATGCATGCATACAGCATGAGTAGCTTGCAAGTGATAAAAGATTGTGGATTGAGGGGGAAGTGGGATGTGAGAAGAAGGAGTAGGAATGAACATACCGTTGTTGTCCCCAAGGGGGTCAACGTCGCCAGTGGCCACAGTGCCCACGGCCTGGTGCCCAATGATCTCCAGCACTCTGAACAGCTGAGCCAGCTGGAGAATAATGTGGACTTGGGCCCTGCCTGTCCGCTCCTGCTCCCTCCGGTTGTGAGCCACCTTGGCCTGCAAAAGAAAGGAAAGTGTTTGAGTGAGTGTTGTTAGAAATCAGGGGTGTCCAAAATGTATATGGTTATGCAAACAAAACTGTGATGTGAAGCTGTGTTTACATGATTGTGTTAAAATTCGAGATGAAAAGTCTCCTCAGACTAGATAGATGCATGGAAGTGCTGATGTTTTGGCTTTCTGTGGATGCTACAGCATTCTGCACTATGACAAACATCTGTTGTTTTCAAGTTAAGAATTCAACTTTGTTTATATATCTTTAATTTAACCAACCAAGCTCTATATTATTATTAACAATCAAGTTATAATGTTAAGGTACGAATTGCAGTTAGCTTATCAGAACTGCTTGCATAAATAATTAAAAGTTTAATTAGGGCTGGATTTTTGCAATGTTGCCACGTTCAGAGGTCATTAAGAGTACATTTGAGCTCACCTTTTGATTTTTCGTGCTCACCCACGGGGTCCACACTGTTTGTGGACCACGTGTCAAGCTGAGGTAGGAGTTCAGTGACTAGTGAATCAGCTGTTCAGTTGACCGCTTCAAATAGTATAGTAAAAGCTCCCACCTTACAGAAGTATCTTCCCTCAGTCACATAACAGCATAACAGATTCATCATGCGCCAAGTCTTTGCACAAATTTCCATCCAGTCTGACCTTATTACCTCCTTCACCATTGACAGATCGATTCTGTCATCTCTACTTCACCTGCCATCTATTCCATCAACATCGGTGCCCTTTATACTCTCACCTTGGTCCTCAGAATCCCACCACGATCAGCCCCAACACCAATCTTTTCCGCAGTCACCTGATGCTGCACAAGACACAAGGCATCAGCACCTGACCACATTGCTGCCCAGGGCGCCAGGGATGGCTTCATAATGACCAGATTTACTGCACTTGATGCTGTGCACCCATGATGCGCCAGGTTGGCACCATCCCACACCAACACCATAAAGCATCCCTACAATGCCCAAACCATTCCTTTCACCATTCCTTTCATCCTTGCAGGGGATCTCACCATTTATTGCAACTCACTAAGTCACTTCCAAAGGTGCACACAACTCTGTCCAAGAACGCAAAGTGTTGAAAATAAAGCTTCCAATGTTTGACACCACATTAACGTAAACTTTACATGAACATTGGATAAAACAGTCAAGTGCCTGTTGGTATGATTACACTAGGATGAGGGTAAGTGTGAGGGGTGGCTAGTAAGATGGGAATGTGATAATATAGATAGAGAGGGATGGCTGGAGGTGCAAGGTTAGTTGGTGTGAGAAGGAACCACATCCTGCTGTGTCACTCATGACATCCCCATCACTCTGCCTTCCCTACCCTACTCCTGCACATCCTTTCCACACTTTCTACATTAACAGTACTATTTGTTATTGTTATTATTATTACATTACTTTTCTTGGGGAAGTGTTTCATTGTTGAATATTAGCTAAATTATAAAGGTATTTTTTATTCTCACTTTTATGATTTTGCCTTTTGGCAAGGGTTAACCAGTCGTCCTGGTTAACCCTTGCCACTGGATAAAGGTCTACCTCTGTCAAGCCCGTGTGGTGTGCAACGGTCACCACACATTAAAAAAATTCACGCACAGGCATCTTCCACCCCCTCAATTGGAGTTCAGGACTGGAACATCGGGTCCTTCATCGAAACATCTGTGAACTCAAGGAAGCAAGTCATCCTCGTTCAAGGGACCGTCATTGATGATGATGATGATGATTTAAAGCAGCCATGGCAACATTGGATTTGTAGGCTCATCTAGGATAATGCAGACATTGCAGCGCACCATGGGACTGCTGGAAGGAGTGCCGAATATGACTGCACTGGGACAGAGGGCTACACCCAGGTTTCCCAATGACGCCCTCTGATACGTCCTTACTATACAGTATAAATGCACACGAGGCCCATGCTGGAGAGAAGGTCAGTCTGTGACCTGTCCTTTATTCCGTAGCACTCAAGTGATGGAAGTGGGTGGAGCTTCCCCTTTTATATCTGAAGGTCCAGGTTAGAATTGTCTCCCATAAGTTCACCACCTAGTGGTCATTGTTCTCACAGTGTACAACTTAGGTCAGGTTATACATGGGTTACAATACTGGTTGAATACATGACATCACCTCCCCCCCCCAAAAGTCTTATTGGGATCACAGGTTGAGTCTCTCTGGTGGTTTACGCTCTCTTGTAGAGCGCCTGAATTGGGGCTCCGGTTGTTGGGCGCTGGCTTGAGTGTCTGCTGTTTGCGATGCCTCAGGCCTGTCCGGACTGCCCACAGTGACTGGGCTCTCCTCCCTTTGGTTCCTGTGTTCGGTCACCTGTGGTGGAGTGAACTCTACATCGTGTTCTTCCTCTGCTTCTTCTATGGGGTTGCTGAACCTCCTTTTTGTTTGATCCACATGTTTGTGGCAGATTTGTCCATTGGTAAGTTTAACTACCAGAATCCTATTTCCCTCTTTGGCAACCACAGTGCCTGTGAGCCATTTGGGCCCTGCAGAGTAGTTAAGGACAAAAACAGGGTGATTTACATCAATACATCGCGCCCTCGCATTCCTGTCATGGTAGTCATATTGTGGCTGGCACCTGCTCTCGACAATTTCTTTCATGGTGGGGTGTATAAGGGATAACCGGATTTTGAGCATCCTTTTCATTAGCAGCTCTGCGGGTGGAACCCATGTGAGTGAGTGTGGTCAGGATCTGTAGGCCAACAGGAAGCGTGATAAGCGGCTTTGTAGGGAACCCCCTTGGATTCTGAGCATCCCCTGTTTGATTATCTGCACTGCTCGTTCTGCCTGGCCGTTTGAGGCTGGCTTGAACGGTGCCGTTCTAACATGGTTAATTCCATTACCTGCCATGAAGTCCTGGAATTCAGTGCTTGTGAAGCACAGGCCATTGACGCTGACCAAGATGTCCAGTAGACCGTGGGCAGTGAACGTTGCCCGTAGGCTTTCTACCGTGGCAGAGGATGTGCTTGAATTTAAAATGTCACACTCGATCCATTTGGAGTAGGCGTCTGTGGTGTATGTAGCACACAAATCACTGACTCCACACAGTCTGGTATAAATCTAACTGCTGTGACCTTCGTCCTTTATTGTTCAGCTCCAGAGTGCCGCTCAGGTGTGGTGGTTAGCCTTAGATAGTGCCTGTTGCAGGTACTTCCAGGTTTTCCACCACAGCGCCCTCTGTGGTGTAGCATTGTGCTTACATTACATTTAAGGTACCAGGATGATACACACATCAATACATAACATCACAGCGTCTACTACAACCAAAAACATTTTTCCCATGAAAATCCACATGGATGCATGACCAAGGCTTGGCGGCCATGGCCAGGGGCTAAGGGGGGCTTCCCTGGGCGCATGGCCCAGCTGGGCAGACGTGTTGCACCTGCGAACACAAAGTTCCAGATCTGCGAATGGGAGCATCATGACCCCAAATAGCTTCTCTACCGGGGTAAGATCTCGTCTTAGTCGACCTGGTGTCTGTACTTCTGCTAAAGTATGTACCCGTCTGACAAAACGGACCACATATCCCAAATAACAGGACCCCCTCCAGTTCTGAGGCAACCAGGGGTAGGCCTTATGTTCGCACACAAAATAAGTGCCATTATATGCTGTTAGATTCGATCCCAATCTCTCTCTCAGCCCCCGTCGCCACTTAATCTTAGGGTCCCAGTCCTGGCTACTTGTCTGATTCTTCAAATCCTCTATTTCAAAGAACCCCTGGTTTGTTGTTTCGCTGGCTATTATGTTCCACCTGGTGAGGTTAAAGTATTGCGTACAATTGCTATATCCTGCTACAAAACCTGTTTCCTCACCAGTCAGGTCTCTAGTGAAACAAATGTCAGCGGTGGGCCTTCCAACTCCTGAGGTGTTGGTCAAAACCAGGAACGGGGGTCGTACCGACCTATTGTATTCCGGCTGGTACCATCCGTCAAATACATCCAAAAGGTAACCCCCCGATCTCCACGTTTCTTTATCCCCACTCTGGTTCCAAGTATCATTTACTTCCCCTGTACCGTTTTGTCGCATTACCCACTCTGCTACTTCCGAGATGTTAAGGGAGATTGACCTCAAAGGGATGCCTCCTTTGCTATGTATGGGGATGTGCGAACCTACCCAGCAACTAGAAAAGTTCTCACTTTGCGCATAAACATAAGACATGTACAAAAAGGTATTTACATGTAACTCTCGTTTTGGTCTAGCTAGCAGGCCGGACCTAACACGAACTATGATAATCGCACCGATCGCAACATATAATTTCATCATCTTATTACTCTATATTTAACAAATAGTCAAAGGCAAAATGGCCAAATGGCTTGCTTGAAGAATCTCTCGCTGTCAATCTGTAAATAGACAAACAACAACAACTAATACGTGTGCTAAACGGCTGGTTCAAAAACCTTAAGCTGGGTCCAATGCTTCCATTGTCCGCTCCCTTTCACATCGATGCAGGCACAAGTGTCCCCGCTGATTATAATCTCATATGGTCCTATCCATTTTGGGGCAAACCCCGGTTTCCCCGGGAGGACCCTTACCATAACGCGACTTCCTGCCAACGGGACTTCAGGGAGCTTTGTAAGCTCTGCTTCCGCGTCTCTTTCTTCCTGATTGTCCCTAACTAATTTACGCATCCCTTTTAATTGAGTACTTATTTCCAAAACATACCGTTTTATTTTGTCTTTTAATGGGCCTACATCGGCCCCCCCTGTTATGATGTTCTCTGGTAATTGCATCGCCCTTCCTGTCATTAGTTCATAAGGAGTTAATCCGGTTGTTCGGTTTGTCGTGGCTCTTAACTTCATCAATATAATGGGTAATACTTCTGTCCACGTTTTTCCTGACGTTTGCATGGCCTTTGCCAGGGCGCTCTTAAGGGTACGGTTCATACGCTCTACCAGTCCAGAACTCCGCGGGTGGTAGGGGATGTGGAATATTTGTTTTATGCCCATCAGCTGGCGACTGTTACCATCTAGAAGGACAAGGGCAGCAGGCGCATGGGAACACCAACACCTCCGAGTTCCCCCCCAAGTCACACACCATTCTAACTTGGAAGTATATCGCTATTCCTTCATCGTCACTGGGTCAAAAACTTGGAACTCTCTCCGTAACAGCACTGTGGGAGTACCTTCACCACACAGACTACAGAGGTTCAGGAAGGTGGCTCACCAGTACCTTCTCAAGGGCAATTAGGGATTGGCAATAAATGCTGGCCTTGCCAGCGACATCCACATCACATGAATAATTTTTTTTTAAAGGGTGCCAGCTCACCAGAGGGCGAGGTCTTACACGAGTTCTGCTGCAGAGAACTCAGATGCGTACTTTGATGGGCGGGCTACAGAAGAAGACTGATGGATATTTACAATGTAATGCTGCGTGCAATGCCAAGGAACATGGAGGAGTCTGGCAGCAACTTGGCACAGCTTGGAACCCATTCTTTCCAGCATGAAAGTGGTGGCCAAATAGTAGCACACTTGCAGACCCAACCATGATGCAGCATCTGATGGCCGACGTCTCAGCATCTATTGCAGGACAAATAACAGCCACTTAACGTCTGTGTGTTGCAGTGGAAGTTCAGACTGATGTCAACGCAAGCTCATCTTGCTTCCGTATATCTCAGACTGTTGCTATCCTGGCTGCCATTACCAGCGTTTTGAGGCGTTCATCCAAGCGGAGCGGTACGTAAAGCGCCTTTAAAACGTTTGCACCTCCCGCCAAGAAATTTAGTTGAATCGGACCAAGAGCTGAAGGGGGCACTAAATCAGCCGTTACACACCTGACCTGGGGGGGGGTGGTGCTACCGAAAATCTTCGCGCTAAATTTTGGAAACCATTGCGCATGCTCAGAAGTCCAATTCACATCCCGGGAAAAGCTGAGTCTTAAAGGGGTGGCAAGGTAAGTATGCGCATGCACAGCTCCACCTCCTCAGTATCTTGAGAGTGGGAAAATGGAGGAGCAAGTCGGAAGGCAGAGAGCGCACCGCTTCTTGGCCACGGCCCTTGAGGACTTGCTTGAGGCAGTGGAGAGGCGCAACAATGCGCTACAGCCAGGAAGGGTGGGGGGGGGGTGAAGGCCACCGCCAAGAGTATTCAGAAGCCTGTGGAGGGAGGTGGCCCAGCACATCTCTGCCCGTGATATGTTGGCCAGAACAACGACACAATGTCGCAAAATGTTCAACGACCTCACTAGGATCGTCAGAGTGAGTACCCTTTACATTCACCTTACAATGCATTCATGTGAGCCTCACTGTCTTACACAATGTAAAGGCTTTGCAGTGCCCACTCCTTCTCTACATGTTCCAGGCCATGCACCTCGTTGCTGGAGGCACCCTATAAGCTCTCTTTCACCTCACCAGACATGTCCCACCCATCCAAGTGTCTCTCACCTTCTAGCTCCTGACTCAGCCTGAGGATACCCACCAACACCTTTTTACTCTTCATAGAGAGAACAGCTCCGCAGATCGGGCTATAAAAGAGCTGGAGCGGCATACCGCTTCAACCTCCAGTGTGAGCTGCTCCAAGTGTGCGACAATTTTGAGGTGGACGACTGGGTGACGTCATCAAAACCCTGGTCATTTTGGTCACCATTTTGGAGCGTGGGCAGGAGCATGGGCGGGGCCCAGGTACAGAGGAGTGGGAAGGTAGGGGCGGATAAGCAGTGAGAGTTTGTGGCGTAGGTGCGGCAAGAGATCATGGCGGAGGTGCGTAGATTGTTTTTGTGGTGCAGGAGCGGCGCGAGATCATGGCAGAGGAGTGGTGTGAGATCGCGGTGGAGGTGAGGTGAATGTTTGGCGGAGGAGCGGCGTGAGATCATGGCGGAGATGCGGTGAATGTTTGTGGCAGAGGAGCGGCGAGAGATTGCTCCACAACGACATGCAGGCCGTGATCCTTCCCAACGGATCCATCACAGACCCAATTCACGTCCGGACCGGGGTCAAGCAGGGCTGCGTCATCGCCCCAACCCTTCTCTCAATCTTCCTCGATGCCATGTTCCACCTCACAGTTGATAAGCTCCCCGCTGGAGTTGAACTAAACTACAGAACCAGTGGGAAGCTGTTCAACCTTCGCTGTCTCCAGGCCAGGTCTAAGACCACTCCAACCTCTGTCGTCGAGCTACAGTACGCGGACGACGCCTGCATCTGTGCACACACAGCGGCTGAACTCCAGGACATAGTCGACGTATTTACCGAGGCGTATGAAAGCATGGGCCTTACACTAAACATTAGTAAGACAAAGGTCCTCCACCAACCTGTCCTCGCTGCACAGCACTGCCCCCCAGACATCAAGATCCACGGCGTGGCCCTGGACAACGTGAACCACTTCCCCTATCTCGGGAGCCTCCTATCAACAAGAGCAGGCATTGACGATGAGATCCAACACCACCTCCAGTGCACCAGTGCAGCCTTCGGCCGCCTGAGGAAAAGAGTGTTTGAAGACTAGTCCCTCAAAACTGTCACCAAGCTCATGGTCGACAGGACTGTAGTAATAGTCATTGTTGTAATGTGGGAAACACAGCAGCCAATTTGCGCACAGCAACTCCCACAAACAGCAATGTGGTAATGACTAAATAAACTGTTTTATTTTTTATATTGGTTGAGGAATTATTGTTGGTCAAAGCACTGAGGATAACTCCCCAGTTCTTCTTCGAAATAGTGCCATGGGATCTTTTACATCCACTTGAGAGCTCAGATGGGGCCTCGGTTTAACGCCTTATCCAACAGACGACAGTGTAGCACTCACTCAGCATTGCACTGGAGTGTCAGCATCGATTTTTGTACTCAAGTCCCTGGAGTGGGATTTGAACCCACAACCTTCTGACTCAGAGGCAAGTGTGCTACCCACTGAGCCACAGCTGACAGAGAAAGGGGGAAGAGGATCAAAAGGGGAGAGACGGGATCGGAGGGGAGAGAGGATCAAAAGGGGAGAGAGAGGGGGAATCGTGCGGGAGGGGTATCGGAGGCGGGAGAGAGAGGATCGGAGGGGGAACATGAGGGGATCCTAGGGGGAGAGAAAGAGGATCGATAGGGGAGAGAGGGGGAATTGGAGGGGCAGAGAGAGGAGAGAATCAAAGGGGGTGAAAAAGAGGATTGAAAGGGGAGAGAGAGAGAATCGAAGTGGGGAGAGAGAGGATTGGAGGAGGGAAAGAGAGGAGCAGGGGGAGGGGAGAGCAGGTCATGAACTTGGCGGGAGGTAAAGAGTACGGAGAGGACAATGGGGATGGGGGAAGAAAGTGATCCAGGTCTAAAGTGGCGGGGGAGGGTAGCAGCGAGGAATGAGAGCGAGAACGTGATCCAGATGGCAAGACGGATCACATTCTTCCAACCCTACCCCCATCCCCTTTACACCCGCACCATGTTCTCCGTCTGCACCCCCTGGACCTGGTTGATTTCTCAGAAACCTCGATGTGTGTGTGGCAAATGACATCAGTGGACTGGATGAAATTTGGAAGTCAAGACACTGTTACTATTCACTTCATACCCAATAAACCTGTTAACAATCTGTGACCCACACACAATGCCCCATCTATGATGGGGGAAGGGACAATGGGAAAATAGTCACTTCAGTATTGTAAAATTCTGTGATTTATTCTGATAATCAGTTCTATCATTTTATCAGGTATTTATTTACACTTCTTGATCCTAAATCTCACTCTGCTCTGTAAATGTAATGGGCCAGATTTTGTGGTCTGCGATGAATGAACAGCGCCAAGCCCTCATTACACTTACACTTGCCCACAGACTTTCTATGGGGTTTTGCACTGGAACTTGCTGTGATTAGAAATCCATTTCAGTGCAGCCCTCTCTACAGGGGATCTGGGACCTGTATGAACAGGGCAAGCAAGGCTGTATCTCCTTAGCAATCGGTTTGAAGAATCGTTAATGATGCGCGCTGAGTCTGAACCAGAGTCAGTTACAAAGTTGATACAATGCCAAATTAGGTACCGAAAGCAATTAAAAAACAGAGTGATTATCTGCACGGACACTTTTGCGGTTTCTGCGTATCCAGGAGCCGCGCATGTACACCCGATCCCCTTCTGTGCATGCATGCTGTTTACCGAAGCCGCGTATTCACAACACCCAACAGTATAGGCCTCAGTAGGCCACACTTTCTTCAGCTCCATGGTAAAAGGTCATTGGATCCGTTGGGGGTGGGGGGAAGAGAGAGGATCGAAAGGGGAGAGAGAGTGAGTCGGGGGGGGGGCAGCGACAGAGAGGGTTTTGGGGAACGAGAGAGGATTGAAGGGGGAGAGATGGAGGAGAAAGAAGAGGAGGAGAAACAGGGGATTGGAAGGGGAAGAGAGAGAAGGGGGAGAGAGAGAGAGGAGGAGAGAGAGAGCAAAGGGTGAGAGAGGGGATCGGAGGGGGAAAGAGGGAGAGTTAGGGAATCAGAAGGGGACGTCTCAAAAGGGGAGGGAGAGGATTGAAAGGGGAGAGAGGGTAACGGAGGGGGGAGGGGAGAGGGAGAGGATCGAAAGGGGAGAGATAGAGGATCGAAGGTGGGAGAGAGAGGAGGGAATCAGAGGGGGAGAAAGAGTGAATTGAAGGGGAGAGAGAGAGGGAATCAGAGCGAGGAGGGAGAGATGATCAGAGGGGGGAGAGACAGGATTGGAGGGGAGGGGAGAGAGGGTCAGGAACTTGGCGGGGGTAAAGAGCACGGAGAACACAGTGGGGACAGGGGAAGAAAGTGATCCAGATCTAAAGTGGTGGGAAGCCAGGGTGGAATGTTAGCAAGAACCTGATCCAAATGGTAAGACGGATCACGTTCTTCTAACCTGACCCCCTTTACACCTGCACCACGTCCTCCCCCTACACCTGGTTGATTTCTCTGAAAGATTGGTGCATGTGTGGCAAGTGACATCAGTGGACTTGACAAAATCTGGAAGTCAAGACATCATTATTCACTTCATACCTAATAAACCTGTTAACAATCTGTGACCCACACACAATGCCCCATCTATGCAGGGGATGGTGTGGGGGAGAAGGTGAGGAACTTGTTGGTAGGAGAAGGTCAGAAGCCCTGGAGAGGGGGGTGTTGTGTACTGGATTCCAAACAGGCATCTGTTATAAACAAAAAGACCTTTGTGCGAGTTGATGCAGGTGAGGGCCTTCGATGATTCCTCCAGTTCCTGCGTCATGTAGGTTGAAATCAGATCCAGCTTCGTGAACGTCTTTCCTCCCGCCAGCGTTGCAAAGAGGTCGTCGGCCTTTGGTAGTGGGTATTGGTCCTGCAGGGAGAAACGATTGATAGTTACTTTGTAATCGCCACAGATTCTGACGGTGCCGTCTCCTTTGAGGACTGGGAAGATAGGACTGGCCCACTCGTTGAACTCGATCGGTGAAATGATGCCCTCTCTTTGCAGCCGGTCTAGTTTGATCTCTACCCTTTCTCTCATCATGACTGGTACTGCTCTCGTCTTCTGATGGATGGGTCTTGCCCCCGGAATTAGGTGGATCTGCACTTTTGCTCCTTGGAATTTCCCGATGCCTGGTTCGAACAGCGAAGGAAATTTGTTTAAGACATGGGCACATGAAGTGTCGTCAGCGGGCGATAGCACTCGGACGCCGTCCCAGTTCTAGCGTATCTTTTCCAGCCAGCTCCTGCCGAGCAGCGTGGGACCATCGCCCGGTACCACCCAGCGTGGTAGCTTGTGCACCGCTCCATCATATGAGACCTTTACGGTAGCACTGCCGATTACAGGTACAGTTCTTTCGTGTAAGTTCTTAGTTTTGTGCGAACTGGAGTTAAGACTGGCCTTGAGGCCTTGTTGCACCACAACCTTTTGAAAGTCATTTTGCCCATGGTGGACTGGCTCGCACCAGTGTCCAGCTCCATTGACACCGGGCGTCCATTTAGTTCAACATTCAGCATTATCGGGGAACAATTCGTGGTGAATGTGTGCACCCCATGTACCTCTGCCTCCTCGATCTGAGGCTCTGGTTCGTCGTGATCCTCCGTGGATCTGTCCTCCTCTGCAACATGGTGGTTTGCAGATTTAACAGGCTTTGCAGCTCGCTTGCACACTGGTTGGAAGTGTCCCATTGTTCCACAGCCCTTACAAACGTATCTTTTGAATCGGCATGAATGGAACCGATAATCACCCCCCCAGCGCCAGCAAGGTGTTAATGGTCTTGCATTCATCACCCTTGATGGTGGACTCTGAGACATCTGCGGCGTGTAGCTGCAGGTATGTGTGACTTGCCCTGTACGTTATGATTCGAAAACAACATCACTTTGTTCACAGTACTTGTAGCAGCACTTGTGTGGTCAGAGATTTGCTTTGTATTGTCACTGGTGGGAATGGACGTTTGAGCTATCGCTATGGCCTTACTCAAGGTTGGGGTCTCTACAGTCAAAAGTTTGCGAAGTAAGGTTTCGTGGCCAATGCCAAGTATGAAAAAGTCTCTGAGCATGTACTCTAAATGTCCTTCAAATTCGTAATGTTCTGCAAGGTGTCTTAGCTCGGCGACATAACTCGCCACTTCCTGGCCTTCAGACCTTTTGTAGGTGTAGAACCGGTACCTCGCCATTAGAAGGCTTTCCTTCGGGTTCAAATGCTCTCGGACCAGTGTGTACAAATCGTCGTACGATTGCTCCGTGGGTTTCGCTGGAGTGAGCAGATTCTTCATGAGGCCATACGTTGGTGCCCCACAGACGGTGAGGAGGATCGCCCTTCGTTTGGCAGCGCTCTCTTCCCCATCTAGCTCGTTGGTCATGAAGTATTGGTCGAGAAGTATTGGTCGAGTCGCTCCACAAAAGTTTCCCAATCATTTCCCTCCGAGAATTTCTCCATGATGCCCACTGTTCTCTGCATCTTTGGGTTTGCTATCTGTATCTCGTCGCCAGTTGTTGTATATGGAGAAAGAGTCAGACTGAACACTGTGAGCTCAAAGTAAAGTGTGACCGTAGTCTTTTATTGCAGGTCTCCAGAATGTCTCTCCAACCTGTGAAGCCTCCTTAAAGACCTGTCCTCCCAAGGGATTATGGGATCCCTTGGGACTCCTGGGGATGAGCCCTCTGGTGGCTGTATAGAGTAAATACAAGTTCACATATATAACAGGGGGGGAGGAACTTAGGCAGAGGGAGGTCAGAAGCCCAGTGAGGGGGGTAGGGGAAGGTCAGGAACATGGGTGGGGGAGGAGGTCAGAAACTTGGGTGGGGAAGGAGGTGAGGAACTTGGGCGGGGATGGAGAAGGTCATAAACTTGGGGGGGGCAGAGGTCAGGAACTTTGGCAGTGGGGAGGTCAGGCACTCAGTGGGGGAGGAGATCAGGCACTTGGGCAGGGAAAGGGCAGGGTCAGGGACTTGTTGGGGAGAGAAAAAGTTAGAAACTTGGGGGGGGGGGGCGGTATGGTTGATGGGAGGACAGTTAGGAACTTGTTTGGGGGGTGGGAGAAGATCTTAATCCACACGGTGAGCCCTGTCTGTTCTATGTGAGCTCTGTTATATCTGGAGCCTGGCAGTCAGAACGGCTCAAATTATACTTTGCAAAGTAATTGATTACTTCGGCAGGCAGGATCTAATTACACATTACAGAGAAACTGCTGGATGTGTCTTATTCTCCAAGGGGACCAATCAGAAATCAGGTCTTGTCCTCCAAGGTGACCAATCAGAAGTAAACATGGCCATAAAGAAAGGGAAAGTGGGACAAAAGGATTAAAAAACAATTATTTTTATTTTGTTAAACCTGCAACAATCAGTTAAATCTGAGGGAAGGAGAGTCCACAGTTATAAAAGATCATTTTCAGTGCCAGAGAGGTTGTTTGGAAGTAATTATGACTATCATGTCATTAAAAATGTAATTAAATTGGAATGATAAGTCCTAACTTTTTCTGTTGAGTTTAGTGGATATATTTAACTTAAGTACAGCAACTTTATGCCATGAGAAGCACTGACCACACTTGATCAGCTCTGTTGAGCAGGCCACATTGTTCGCATGCCAGACACGAGACTCCCAAAGCGCTCTACTCGGAATAACTTCATGGCAAACAAGCCAAAGGTGGGCAGAGTTAACGTTACAAGGACACCCTCAAAGCCTCCCTGATAAAGTGCAACATCCCCACTGACATCTGGCCAAAGACTGCCCTAAGTGGAGGAAGTGCACCCGGGAGGGCGCTGAGCACCTCGAGTCTCATCACCGAGAGCATGCAGAAACCAAGTGCACGCAACGGAAAGAGCGTGCGGCAAACCTGTCCCACCCTCCCTTTCCCTCAATGACTATCTGCCCCACCTGAGACAGAGACTGTGGTTCTCCTATCCGACTGTTCAGCCACCTAAAGACTCATTTTAAGAGTGGAAGCAAGTCTTCCTCGATTCCGAGGGACTGCCTATGATGATGGAGCGGGTAATGATAAATGCAAGCAAGGTGGAGCTAGTCATCATCCTCAGAGGCACCTGCTTGTAAACAAGCAAAGCTGAATATGAATGCGGGAGGAAACCCATGCACTGAAACAGGAACGGTGCCGGGAAGATGAACATTGGCCGCTGCAGCAATTGATACACCAAGTGGTTGCAGCAACATGCCACGGCTCGGTCCCGCCTCCCAACCCACGTGGGGCTAGTCCCGCGATGCATGGTGGGGCGCGGCCGCTTGCGCTGAGTCAGTTCTGCGGCTGTGGCCGGGCGCGCGTCGGGAGCGGCAGGTGGGTCACCCTCTTCCCTCTTCCCCTCTCCCCTCATACACATCGTCACCATAATCGTCACCGGCACCGGTCACCCTCCCCCTCCATACACATCGTCACCGGCCCGGCACCGATCACCCTCCTCCTCCATTCACATCGTCACCGGCCCGGCACTCCCCCAGTCGGATCGCCAGCGGCCCGGCCCAGCCCGCCGCCCCGCTGCTCACAGCCGAGGCCCGGGTTTTCCGGCTTCTATTTCGTTGCTGCAATTCGGCCAGATTGGGATTGCGCGCGGTGCCGCCCGCTGCTGGACCGTCAGTCGGCGGCGGCCGGCTCTCGAGGCTGAGGTGGGCAGGCCTCGGGATCGGGTCCGGAGCGGCCCCGGGAGATGGGGAAAGCGGGACTGGGAGAAGAGAGGTGGGAGCGAGACGGAGAAAGGACGTGAAAAAGAAAAGATTTACATTTATGTAGCACCTTTCACGACTTGGGGACGTCTGAAAGTGCTTTACCGCCAATGAAGCACTGACCACACTCGATCAGCTTCGCTGGGCAGGCCACTTAGTTTGCATGCCAGACAGGAGGCTCCCTAAACAGTTGCTCAAACCAGCCAAAGGTGGGCAGTGGAAACGTTACAAGGACACCCTCAAAGCCTTCCTGGTAAAGTGCAACATCACCACTGACACCTGGGAGCCCCTGGCCAAAGACCGCCCTAAGTGGAGGAAGTGCATCCGGGAGAGCTCTTCGAATCGCAACGCCGCTAGTGTGAAGAGGTCAGGCACAGGCAGCAGAAGGAGCGTGTGGTAAATCAGTCCCACCCTTTCCCTGACGAATGTCTGTCCCACCTGTGACGGGCTGTGGCTTTCGCATTGGATTATTCAGCCACCAAAGGACTCACTTTAGGAGTGGAAGCAAGCCTTCCTTGATTCCGAGGGACTGCCTATGATGATTTGAAATGTAGGCACTGTGTTGTCATGTAGGAGACGCGACAGCCGATTTGCACACAGCAAGGTCCCAAAAGCAGCAATGTGATAATGACCATATAATCTTTTTATTATGTTGGTTGAGGGATAAATATTGGCCAGGGCACTGGACCGTGAGAGGGAGTGAGAATTAGAAAGAGGCTGTGGTTGTGATTTTATAGAATGATACAGCACAGAAGGAGGCCATTCAGCCCATCATGCCTGTGCTGGCTCTTTGGTAGAGCTATCCAATTAATCCCACTCCCCAGCTCTTTCCCCATAGCCTTCGTAAATGATTTCCCTTCTTGTATTTATCCAATTCTCTTTTCAATGTTACTATTGAATCTGTTTTCAGCACCCTTTCAGGCTGACCATTCCAGATCATAACCCCCAATAATGTTTCCTCATTTTGCCTCTAGTTCGTTTGCCAGTCACCTTAAATCTGTGTCTGGTACCTGACTACTCTGCCTGGAAACAATTTCTCTTTACTTACACTTTCATCCGTTCCCATTCATGATTTTGCATACCACTCTCAAATCTCTTAGCCTTCTCTGCTCTATAGAGGAAACAAGTGAGATTTACAGAGATGGAGGGAGTAGCTTACACTGGGTCACCAGGGGACCTGGCTAACTTGGTATTCTAATTCCCAATAGGTCTGGAATTTCATTGTTCACCATGGCATCCCATGCTGGTCCACGTGCAACAGGAACAGATGGCAGTGACTACCACCATAGAGAGAAAGTAGCTTCACACTATCAGATGAGGTACTTTTTTAATAAATTATTTGAATTGTATTTTTACGGAACAAACAAAAATGCCATTTACTTAACTGTTCTGACTACTGCAACCCTACCTTCATAGACAAAAGTAAAATACTGTGGATGCTGGAAATCTGAAAAGGACAGAAAATGCTGGAAATACTCCAGGTCAGGGAGCATCTATGGAGAAACAGTTAATGTTTCAGGTCAAAGACCTTTTCACAAAACTGGGAGAAGTTAGAGATTTAACAGTTTATAAGCAAGTACAGAGCCAGGAAAACAATGGGGAGGGAGCAGAGGAAAGAACTAAGGGGAAGGTCTGTGACTGGTGGAGGGCAGGAGTCATTAAATGACAAACGGGATGATGGTAATGGGACAAGTAAAGAGACAAAAGATGGGTGCAGAAGGTGTTAATGACAACAGTAAACAATCATCAGCACCTGCTGTCTGAAAAACGGAAACACTGTTTATGATCTGAAGTCATTGAAATCAATGTTGAGTCCAGAAGATTGTAAATGCCTAATTGAAAGATGAGGTGCTGTTGCTCGAGCACCCACTAAGCTTCATTGAGACAGTGTAGAAGGCTGAGGACAGAGAGCTCAGAATGGGACAGAGAATTAAAATGGCAAGTGACCGGAAGCATTTGTGGACCGAACAGAGGTGTTCAGAAAAGCGATCGCCCAATCTGTGCTTGGTGTCCTAGTGTAGAGGAGACTGCATTTTGAACAGCAAATAGAGTATACGAAATTGAACGAAATGCAAGTAAATTGTTGGTTCACCTGGAAGGAATTTTTGGGGTCCTGGACAGTGGAAAGGGAGGGGGGAGAATGGGCAGGTGCTGCATCTCCAGCGCTTGTATGGGAAGGGGAGCGGATTTCATAAGAGTGGACCATGGTGTCATAGAGGGAATGGTCCCTTCAAAATCTTGGAAGGGAAGGGGAGTGGAGGGGAAATGTGTTTGGTGGTGGTAGTGATGTATTGAAAGCACTGGTGTGAAAGGTGGCATTCTGACGATGCCACCTTCCACACCAGTGCTGCCAATATGTCAGCTCTATTTCTGGGGATAGGCTGTCAACCAATAACTATATAAGCCCACAGCTACCTTCATTACACTTCTTCCCACCGCGCTTCCTGTATGGAATCTATTCCATTCTCCCAGTTTCTTTGCCTCCGTTGTATCTGTTCTGACGATCCCACGTTCCACACTAGTGCTTCAGATATGTCTTCATAAGAATATAAGAAATAGGAGCAGGAGTAGACCATTTGGTCCTTCGAGCCTGCTTCACCATTTAATAAGATCATGCCTGACTGATCATGAACTCAGCTCCACTTCCTTGCTTGCTCCCCATAACCCTTTATTCCCTTGTCGCTCAAAAATCTGTCTATCTTCGCCTTAAATATATTCCATGACCCAGCCTCCACAGCTCTCTGGGGCAGAGAATTCCTTAGATTTACAATCCTCTGAGAGAAGAAATTCCTCCTCATTTCAGTTTTAAATGGGCGGCCCCTTATTCTGGCACTATGTCCCCTAGTTTTAGTTTCCCCTATGAGTGGAAATATCCTCTCTGCATCCACCTTGTCGAGCCCCCTCATTATCTTATATGTTTCGATAAGATCACCTCTCACTCTTCTGAACTCCAATGAATATATACCCAACCTATTCAACTTATCTTAAGTTAATCCCCTCATCTCCGGAATCAACCGAGTTAACCTTCTCTGAACAGCCTCCAATGCAAGTATATCCTTCCTTAAATATGGAGACCAAAACTGTACGCAATACTCCAGGTGTGGCCTCACCAATACCCTGTACAGTTGTAGCAGTACTTCTATGCTTTTATACTCCATCCCTCTTGCAATAAAGGCCAATACTCCATTTGCCTTCCTGATTAATTGCTATACCTGCATACGAACTTTTTGTGTTTCATGCACAAGGACCTCCAGGTCCCTCTGTACTGCAGCATTTTGCAATTTTTCTCCATTTAAATAATAATTTGCTTTTTTATTTTTTCTGCCAAAGTGCATGACCTCACACTTTCTAACATTATACTCCATCTGCCAAATTTTTGCCCATTCACTTAGCCTGTCTATATCCCTTTGCAGATTTTTTGTGTCCTCACAATTTGCTTTCCCACCCATCTTTGTATCAGCAGCAAACTTGGCTACATTACACTCAGTCTCTTCATCCAAGCCATTAATATAGATTGCAAATAGTTGAGGCCCCAGCACTGATCCCTGCAGCATCCCACTAGTTCCTTCTTCCTCAATCGAGGATACCCCATCACTATGGTTGATAGTGCCCTCGATCGTGTCCGTCCTATTTCCCGCACTTCTGCCTTCACCCTTTCCTCTCCCTCCCAGAACCACAGTAGGGTCCCCTTTGCCCTCACCTTCCACTCCACCAGCCTCCACATTCAACGGATCACCCTCTGCCACCTCCAGCTCAATGCCACCACCAAACACATCCCATTCCGAAGGGACCATTCCCTCTGCGATACCCTGGTACACTTCCAGCGTCCCCGCTCCTTCCTACGGCACCTTCCCGTGCAAGCGCAGGAGATGCAACAGCTCTCTTTCACCTCCATTCCCACTATCCAGGGCCCCAAATACTCAGGTGAAACAGCGATTTACTTGTACCTCTTTCAATTCAGTATACAGGTACAACTTCCAAAATCCGGAAACCTCGGGACTGAGGCCATTCTGGTTTTCGAGTTTTTCCAGATTTCGAAACAGAAATCAGACGGCCCGAATCTGGAAACCCCGGGGCCGAGTTTCGAGTATTTCGGATTTCAACCCCTGGGCCGAGTTTCAGGTGTTTCCGGATTTTGGAGATGAAATCCGAAGTCCCGAATCTGGAAACCCCTGGGCCGAGTATGAGGCTATAAGAAGGTTGGAGTGGGGAGAGTTGGGAAGGAGAAAGATTGATTTTGCTTTAACAATGGATACTTACGATTGATAATATGGGTTGGAAATTCACCAACCTTGTGACCGTTTTTTCGACAATATTTCACTGTTTTTGCCGGAAAACGGTAATCCACTAGTTTCGCCAAAGTCTTGTGCCGGCAGCTTTTAAATACTACTGAAAAGTGGACCACTGGCATGCAAGACTAGAAATACTGCTGTTGCCTTAATTTTGACTTTTGGAGCACCCGTATTCTGGGCGGAAAAAAACCGCCCGAGAAAAACCTGCATTGCAGCCACAATAACAGCAATAGGTATGAAGACCTGCAAAAAATGAATTTTTACATTCTTTTTCAGCGATTCAATAGTTAAGTGTCTTGTGAATGTTTTGTGATTTGTTTTTTTGCAATTTTTTTTTGTTTTCTCAAGGCCTCTCTCAGAGGTAATCGGCCTCAGTGAGGACTGCGGTTTCCACCGTGAATCCTCGTGCAGCGCCGATTTTTAACGCTGGCCGCATTTTCTAATGAAACTTGAGCCTTTTTTTTAAAAAAAGAGCGGAGTGATTACGGTATTTTTGACGAAAAATGCCAAAAAAGTACCGCTATCACCAAAAAACTAATTTCCAGCCCTTTGTGTGCAATAAGTGCATGTATGCAAACTTCACTGATGGGCACTTCTACCCTCAGATTATCTAGTCAAGTTCCTTTTTTTTGTGTAGGGGACTGACGAGGTGAAACATCTAGATTAGGTTAAAAACAGCTGGACTACCGTCTCGCTTCTAGTGACAGTAGCGCATGTTTCTGGCCAATAACCAGCTCCTCAACACCTCTGGAACCATGCCTCAGGAAAGATCAGTGCTTTTGAATGTCTTGAGATCATGAAAGCCACAATATAAATGCAAGTTCTTTTCAGAAGGATGGGAAAAGATTTGGGCTGGTGGGGGGGGGAAATGGGGACAGTAATTGTACAGCATTGTGTAAGAGTTCTGGTTGAGTTGAAGTGAGTTTAATTTGATCAAGAGGAATTTGGCAACATTGGTGTGGACTGATTATACAGAGGCGCCGTTTAAAAAAAAAAAAAATGTCCGGATTTCGGAACATATGTCCAGATTTTGGACGACGACTCCACCGATCAGCGATGTCTGGATTTTGGAACATTCTGGTTTTTGGGACTCCGGATTTGGGAAGTTCCACCTGTACTGTATTCGCTGCTCACAATGCGCTCTCCTCTATATTGGGGATCCATCCCCCTAAATTGACTGAATTATTTAGTCTTTTACTGACACGGAAGCAGTCATTGGGCAGTGCCTGAATTGAAATACCCATCCACCTTGTCTCTGGGAGACATAGAAACATAGAAAATAGGTACAGGAGTAAGCCATTCGGCCCTTCGAGCCTGCACCACTATTCAATAAAGATCATGGCTGATCATTCACCTCCGTACCCCTTTCCTGCTTTCTCTCCATACCCCTTGATCCCTTTAGCTGTAAGGGCCATATCTAATTGAATATATCCAATGAACTGGCATCAACAACTCTCTGCGGTAGGGAATTTCACAGGTTAACAACTCCGAGTGAAGAGGTTTCTCCTCATCCTAAATGGCTTACCCCTTATCCTTAGACTGTGTCCTCTGGTTCTGGACTTCCCCAATATTGGGAACATTCTTCCTGCATCTAACCTGTCCAGTCCCATCAGAATTTTGTATGTTTCTATGAGATCCCCTCTCATCCTTCTAAACTCCAGTGAATAAAGGCCCAGTCTCCTCTCATGTCAGTCCAGCCATCCTGGGAATCAGTATGGTGAACCTTTGTTGCACTCCCTCAATAGCAAGAATGTCCTTCCTCAGATTAGGAGACCAAAACTGAACACAATATTCCAGATGAGGCCACAAAGGCCCTGTACAACTGCAGTAAGACCTCCCTGCTCCTATACTCAAAACCCCTAGCTATGAAGGCCAGCATACCATTTGCCTTCTTCACCACCTGCTGTACCTGCATGCCAGCTTTCAATGACTGATGTACCATGACACCCAGGTCTCGTTGCACCTCCCCTTTTCCTAATCTGCCACTCAGATAATATTCTGCCTTCGTGTTTTTGCCACCAAAGTGGATAACCTCACATTTATCCACATCATACTGCATCTGCCATGCATTTACCCACTCATCTAACCTATCCAAGTCACCCTGCAGCCTCTTAGCGTCCTCTTCACAGCTCACACCGCCATCCAGTTTAGTGTCATCTGCAAACTTGGAGATAATACACTCAATTCCTTCATCCAAATCATTAATGTATATTGTAAATAGCTGGGGTCCCAGCACTGAGCCCTGCGGCACCCCACTAGTCACTGCCTGCCATTCTGAAAAGGACTCATTTATCCCGACTCTCTGCTTCCTGTCTGCCAACCAGTTCTTTTATCCACGTCAGTACATTACTCCCAATACCATGTGCTTTAATTTTGCACATCAATCTCTTGTGTGGGACCTTGCCAAAAGCCTTTTGAAAGTCCAAATACACCACATCCACTGGTTCTCCCTTGTCCACTCTACTAGTTACATCCTCAAAAAATTCCAGAAGATTTGTCAAGCATGATTTCCCTTTCATAAATCCATGTTGACTTGGACTGATCCCGTCACTGCTTTCCAAATGCGCTGTTATTTCATCTTTAATAATTGGTTCCAACATTTTCCCCACTACTGATGTCAGGCTAACCAGTCTATAATTATCCGTTTTCTCTCTCCCTCATTTCTTAAAGTGGTCTTACATTAGCTACTCTCCAGTTTGTAGGAACTGATCCAGAGTCGATAGACTGTTGGAAAATGATCACCAATGCATCCACTATTTCTAGGGCCACTTCCTTAAGCACTCTGGGATGCAGACTATCAGGCCCCGAGGATTTATCAGCCTTTAATCCTATCAATTTGCCTAACACAATTTCCCACCTAATAAGGATATCCTTCAGTTCCTCCTTCTCACTAGACCCTTGGTCCCCTAGTACTTCTGGAAGGTTATTTGTGTCTTCCTTCGTGAGGTCAGAACCAAAGTATTTGTTCAACTGGTCTGCCATTTCTTTGTTCCCCATTATAAATTCACCTGAATCTGACTGCAAGGAACCTACATTTGTCTTCAGTAATCTTTTTCTCTTCACATATCTATGTACATTCAATCATACTATCATCCCTGTGATGGCCAATAGCTTCTTCATGAGTTGGGAAGGAGAAAGGACCCAAGACTAACCACGTGATCAAGGTTATATTTTTGAGTAGCTGAATAACTTTGCAACTCTAAAAGACTAAGTCTGTGGTGCTGTTACTTTGTTAGGAAGGAGAGTGTTATATTTGATAAGCTCAGGAAAAATCAGATTCAACCACATAAAATACTTATTCATTGTAGCTGGCTCATGCCATATATTTCTTCTTGGCCAGTACATTCATAAGATGTAGGTAAAGTAAGCTAGAACCCTTACTAGTCAAAGAAAACATAATTCTTGGACCTTCTAGCTGTGCCATCAGGTGTCCTCACAAAATCACTCAAGATTTATTGAGCTGGATGAGATATTATACAGTAAACCACCGACCCTCTATTTGACTTGGGTTATCTGACCAGATGAAGGGTCATCGACCTGAAACGTTACTCTGTTTCTCTCCACAGATGCTGCCTGCCCTGCTGAGATTTCCAGCATTTTCTGTTTTTATTTCAGATTCCAGCATCTGCGGTATTTTGCTTTTGTTTTCAGGTTTACATCCTTTGGTTTCAACTCTGAAATTTTACAGTGTTAAATAGAAAATATTTGTGTAAAGTCTATAATTGCAGTCCCTTGGGATACTCTGGCTGTACTGTCTTAGCCACTTTTATACTGGTGCTTGTTTAGGTTGGAATCCGAGACCAGCATCTGTGACCCAGCAGCAGAATTGTAGACCCAGGAGCAGTGAACTGGATTTAATGGTGTAAATATTGGGATTTGAATCTTATTTTGGACAAGTTGCTGGAACCTTTCAAGGCTATTGTTTCTTGCCACCTTACGTTTTACACCTAAAACAGTTGTGCTGCCAGAACTCCTTTCAGAATGTCCATTTAACACCTCAATAGTTCAACTTCTTGCACAAAAGTATATCAAAGTAGCACAGTGTCTGAAGTTGGGATCATGCAAGCCTAAATTACATCGAGTATACAGCATAGAAACAGAATATACAGTATGGAAACAAGCCATTTGACCCAACCAGTCCTTGCTGACGTTTATACTCCACTCAAGCCTCCTCACATCCATCCTCATCTGACTATCAGCATTACCATCTATTCCCCCCTTCCTCATATGTTTATCTAGCTTTCCCTTAAATGCATCTATACTATTTGCCTCAACTACTCCCGGTGGTCGAGAGTTCCACATTCTCACCACTCTGGATAAAGAAGATTCTTCTGAGTTCCCCATTTGATTTCTTGGTGACTATTTTATATTGATGGTCTCTAGTTTTGCTCTTCCCCACGAGCGGACACATTCTTTCTGTGTATACTCTAATCAAACCCTTTAAAATTTTACAGACTTCTATTAGGTCACTCCTCAGCCTTCTCTTTTCAAGATAAGAGACCCAGCCTGTTCATACTTTCCTGGTGCAGTTCTGGTATCATCCTTGTAAATATTTTTGCATCCCCCTCTCAAATGCCTCGCTATCCTTTTTATAATATGGCAACCAGAATGGCACGCATTATTCCAAGTGTGGTCAAGCCAAGGTTCGACACAAGTTTAGCATAACTTCTGTACTTTTCAATTCTATTCCACTAGAAATAGACCATCGTGCATGGTTTGCTTTTGTTACAGCCTTATTGACCTGCATCGCAACTTTGAGATTTGTGTATTTGTACTCCCAGGTCCTTTTGCTCCTCTACCTCATTTAGATTTTTATTTTCTAATTAATATGTGACACCCTTATTTTTCTTACCAAAATGTAATGCAGGTGCAATGTCCCGAATCTGGAACTCCGAAAACCGGAATTGTCCAAAAACCGGACATTTTGCTTATTGCTGTTATTTTCCAAAAAACAGCCATTTTTGAGGCAAAACCCGAATCCATTCGGGCTTTGACAGATTTTGGACCTCGCCGCTCAAAATCCAGCACGGATTTGGTAGAGGATTCTGGATTTCAGACTTTTGGTTTTCTTTTCTGAAATCCGGAAAAACCCAAAAACTGGACGGAGTAGGTCCCGAGGATTTCGGATTTCGGACGTTGTACCTGTACCTCAGATTTATCATTGTTAGGAACAGGAGTAGGCCATTCATCCCCTTGAGCCTGTTCTGCCATTCACTGTGATCATGGCTGATCTGTGATCCAACCCCATATACCTGCCTTTGGTTAACAGAAAGCTATCAAGCTCTGATTTAATATTAACAATTGATCTAGTATCATTGTCGTTTGTGGAAGAGTTCCAAACTTCAACCAACCTTTGTGTGTAGAAGTGTTTCCTAATTTCACTCCTGAAAGGTTCAGCTCTAATTTTTAGACTAACGCCCCGCCCCCTAGTCCTAGAATCCCTAACCAGTGGAAATAGTTTTTTTTCTATCTACCCTATCTGTTCCCCTTAATATCCTGAAAACTGATCAGATCACCCCATAACCTTCTAAATTCTAGTTTGTGTAATCTCTCCTAACTTAACTCTAGAAGTCTGGCTATCGTTCTGGTAAACCTATGCTGCACTCCCTCCAAGGCCAATATAACCTTTCTAAGGCATGGTGCCTAGAACTGCTCACAGTACTCCAGGTGTGGTCTAACCAGGGTTTTGTACAGCTGCAGCATAACTTCTATCCCCTTGTACTTTAGTCCTCTAGATATAAAGGCCAGCATTCCATTAGCCTTTGATTATTTTCTGTACTTGTTCATGACATTTTAATCTTTTTACCTGAATCCCCAAATCTCTTTGGACATCCACTGTTTTTAGCTTTTCACCAATTAGAAAGTATCCTGTTGTATTCTTTTTTGGTCCAAAATAGATGTTGAAATTCAATTGCCATTATATGCACATTCTTCAAGCTTATTAATGTAATCTTGTCATTTGTTGTAGTTCCCCCTCAGTGTTGACTATCCTCCTCAAGTTGGTGTCGTCTGCAAATTTAGAAATGTACAGGACAGGTTGAATTCCACCACCAGAGTGTGTGTTTTGAGCTAACCGATCAAGTTAGTCCTCATTTCATAACATAAGAAATAGGAGCAGGAGTAGGCCATATGGCCTAATCCATTCAGTAAGATCATGTCTGATCTTCTACATCAACTCCACTTTCCTGCCCTATTCCCATATCCCTTGATTCTGTTAGTGCCCAAAATATCCAAATATCTATCTATCTCAGTCTTGAATATAGTCAATGACTGAGTGTCTTTGGGGTAGAGAAGTCCAAAGATTCACAACCCTCTGAGTGAAGAAATTTCTCCTCATCTCCATCTTAAATGGCTGAACCCTTATCCTGAGACTGTGAACCCTAGTTCTAGACTATCCAGGCAGGGGAAACAGCCTCTCAGAATCTACGCTGTCAAGCCGCCTTATGTAAAATTAATGAACTTCATAGATCTTTCTACCTGCGTGTAATACCTTAGTATGTAGAGGGATTTGCTGTGCTGTTGATAGAACTACTTGAAACAACTGCCATATATGTGCTAAGTTATAGTGTTTTGAAATGCTGGTTAGAAAGATGTGTTTTGTTGCTGCCATGCTTTAAGCTCATTTTAGGTTCTCGAGTGCTACCTCCCAGACTCTGTGCTATTTCAATATACTTTTGTATAGGGAGTTGATGTAACAAGGAAAAATGTTAAATTACCTACTGTGGGTATGATCGTCCTTTTTTGAGTAGAGTTCATCACCACTCAAAGCTCTCTGATCTGGTGCTACTTGGAAATATGTTATTAAAAATTGGTGTGCAAGCTCAGTACTCCGGTCTCTGCTGCATCCACCCAGGGTTATACATGAGGATGATCCAACATGGCACAAAGCTCTGAGAGTTGGTGTTGATGGTGTGTTTTGCACTGCAGAATGATAGCAATTTCCTTTTTCTGAGTTTACCGAAATCAAGTAAGACCATACAACGATGGGTATTCAAGCATCTTCCCCTTATCTATTGTGGTGTTCCTGTGCCATGCACCATTCCTGATCAAGAGGGTGAGGTTAATGATCTGCTTAAGATCTCGGTCAATGCTGCATTTTAATTGACTGCTAAAAGGTGTGTAAGAATCCCCAGTGTGACATGCCTTCAGTTTACCCTACAGGAAGGTACCTGACCTCTATTCAGTGCCCTCTTCAGTTAGAAACTCGCAGTGCCATCCTTGCAAACTACTGCCCCATCTCCAACGTCACTTTCCTCTCCAAAGTCCTTGAATGTGTTGCCTCCCAAATCCATGCCCTCCTTTCCCGCAATTCCATGTTTGAATCCCTCCAATCCGGTTTACGCTCCTGCCACAGTACCGAAACATTCTCACAAGTCACAAATGACATCCTTTGTGACTGTGACAAAGGCAAACTATTCCTCCTCGTCTTTCTCGACTTGTCTGCAGCCTTTGACATGGTTGACCACTCTATCCTTCAATGCTTCTCCACCGTCATCCAGCTGGGTAGGACTGCACTTGCCTGGTTCCATTCTTATCTATCTAATTGTAGCCAGAGAATCATCTGCAACGGCTTCTCTTCCCACCCTCTCATCGTTACCTCTGGTGTCCACCCAAGGATCTATCCTTGGCCCCTTCCTATTTCTCAACTACATGTTGCCCCTTGGCGACATCATCCGGAAACACAGTGTCAGTTTCCACATGTACACTGATGATACCCAGCTCTACCTCACTACCACTTTTCTCAACCCCTCCATGGTCTCTAAATTGTCAGACTGCTTGTCCGACATACAGTTCTGGATGAGCAGAAATTTTCTCCAAATGAATATTGGGAAGTGTTTTCGATCCCCACCACAAACGCTGTTCCCTAGCCACTGACTTCACCCCCCTCCTCAGCTCCAGTCTGAGGCTGAACCAGACTGTTCGCAACTTTGGTGTCATATTTGACACTGAAATGAGCTTTCGACCACATATGCGCAGCATAACTAAGACCGCCTATTTCCACCTCCGTAACATCGTCCGTCTCCGCCCTTGCCTCAGCTCGTCCGTTGCTGAAGCCCTCATCCATGCCTTTGTTACCTCTAGACTTGACTATTCCAATGCATCCCTGGCTGGCCCCTCACATTCTACCCTATGTAAACTAAAGGTGATCCTAAACTCGGCAGCTTATGTCCTAACTTGCATCAAGTCCTGCTCACCCATCATCCCTGTGGTCGCTGACCTACATTGGCTCCCAGTTAAGCAATGCCTCGATTTCAAAATTCTCATCCTTATTTTCAAATCTCTCCATGGCCTCGCCCCTTCCTATCTCTGTAATCTCCTCCAGCCCACAACCCCCCCCCCCCCCGAGATGTCTGCGCTCCTCTAATTCAGCTCTCCTGAGCATCCCTGATTGTAATTGCTTAACCATTGGTGGCCGTGCCTTCTGTTGCCTAGGCCCCAAACTCTGGAACTTCTTGCCTAAACCTCTCTACTCCTCCTCCTTCAAGACGCTCCTTAAAACCTATCCCTTTTGACCAAGCTTTTGGTCACCTGCACTAATTTCTACTTATGCGACTCGGTGTCTTACTTTGGCGCATAATACTCCTGTGAAGGGCCTTGGGACGTGCTATATAAATACAAGTTGTTGTAGAGCGATCAGTTATTGTGTTGGAGGTGTAAGTGTGAACCTATATCTCACTTTTGTGGTGCATTATGTTGTGGGTCCAAATCGCTAAGTCGCATAGCTGCCCAGGATTAACATTTTATATTTAATTTTTTTCTGATCACTTTTGCTTGCCATTTCTCCATGTGTTTCCCCCAACCCCTCAAAGGGATCTGCACCCAGACTTTTGTTAGTACTTCTGTAAGCTCAATATTGGCTTGGCTTAGTTAGTAGCAGTCTTGCCTCTGATACAGAGCATCTAAACCAGGCTACTAATCTACTACAGTACTGAGTGGATGCTGCATTGTTGGGGGTGCAGCCCTCCAGATCAGATGTTTAACCGAGGCCCTGCTTGCGTATTCTGATGGTTCAGATATCCATTAAAGAGCAGAGAATTTTCCCAGTGTCTTAAACTTTCTTCCCTTGACGCCACTGAAAACAGATGAATTGGTCTTTCAATGCAGTTTGAGATACCAAGCCGAAAATGGATACTGTGTTTACTTATGCAAGTCACTGGACTTCAAAGTAATAAATTGTATCTTGACATGCTTTGAGAGAAAATCAGGCACTATATAAAGATGTCTTTTTTAGCTATACAACAGGAGAACTTAGCTTCAAAAAATACTTGTTTTCATCACCTTTCCTGCACATAAGTAACCTGGATAGTGACTCAAAGTCTCCATTTGGGAAAAGGTGGGACAAGACTATATTTAACAGTCCATGGGACAGTATAATAGTATTAAGATGAGATATACCATCAATCTAGAGGAGCCCACTGTATTCTAATAGCTATACTTTTTGCAGATAAGATGCAAAGCCATTTGTATTTCAGAGTCTGGAATGCTTATCTGTGGGGATGAAAATGATTTTAAAATTGTTTTTCTGTTCTTTCAATTCCAGTGTAACTCTGAAGTCTGAAATCAAGAAGCTGATTATTGCTCACTTCGTAATCTGGACACTGCTCACTCTTCAGGTTATTGTCAGTCACATGAAGTTGGTGTCACATGACCTGATAGCTATGCCATACCAATGGGAATACCCATACCTGCTGAGCATCATACCATCTATCTTTGGTTTCGTATCCTTCCCTCGTAACAACATCAGTTATCTTGTGCTTTCTATGATCAGTGCTGGGCTTTTCTCCATTGCCCCTCTCATTTATGGCAGCATGGAGATGTTCCCCATGGCACAGCAGCTCTACCGGCATGGCAAGGCCTACCGTTTCATCTTTGGCTTTTCAGCTGTGGCTGTCATGTACTTGGTCTTGGTTATTGCAGTGCAAGTGCATGGCTGGCAGATCTACTACAGCAAAAAATTACTGGACTCTTGGTTTACCTCCACGCAGGAAAAGAAGAAGAAATAGTCTGCAGAAGAAAGAACCCTTTGGATTCTGAATTAGAAGGCTCAGAGCTGGTTTATGAACTATGGTAAATATAATGGGACTGCATCAGTCCAGTAAATGATAGTCTAGGGCTTAAATGCTCCAGATTGTCTTGTAGGCTGTTTTTGTTTTTTCTTTCTACCCTCGTGCTTTTTCTTCTACACAAAGTCAAACTGACCGTGGTAAGTCTCCCCCGGACATCTGATAATGTTATTTCAAGCTGTGGATATCATTGTGATAGATGTTACTCCTTTTAAAAATATCATGATACACAGTCACTAAGCTGCTGAGAAATGCAGTAAATTCAAAGGTGTTTCCAAACATTGAACCTGATTTGTCCAAATCGAAGATTTTATGGTTGTATTTCATGATTACCATAGGTTGTGATTTTCAAGAGGAAAATAAATGATTTAATTGTTGGTTTTATGTACAGTGAAATGCTGCTGTAAGATTCTGAATTCCTACATCATTTAGTCTTACTAAAATTGAGTAAACATGATATGGTGTGTGGCTGGGAGACTTGAGTGTTACACTGTGCTGGGACTTGTGCTACTAAGCTGCATGCAGACTATTTAAATCTATCAAAATTTGATGGATTGTCAGGGCCAACAAGGTTTGTTTAACCCTTGGAGGTCAAGCCAACTGTATTTTATTTTAAATCTTAATGTGATAGCATCCCAAATTAATTGAACTATTCAAATTAAAAATGTTGCGCCAACACAGCACATAACTAATTTAACTCCTTTTAGCTAACAATTTCTTTAAAGACCAAAATAAGAGTACTGTACATTTAACCCTTTTCTGACAGTTCCTTTGTATATAGTTTTGAAGGTTGCATTACACAGCTCATTTCATTTTGGATGTAGTACCTGCTGATTGTGCAGTCTGTTAATACTATAATGTTGCATGTACAAATCACGTGTTGTATATTTTGGATCTCAAGATCTTGAATGTAAAATACACTAGTCAATGTTCTTTAGTAACTTAAAATAAAATCAACATTTTATGCCCTCTGTGCACTGTCCTGTGCTGTCTTTATAATCAGCACGAGTGTAGGAGAAGTTAGTTGGTCATGTGTACACAATATTTACACTAGGAAGACAGATCTTAGAGTGTCATACATATATAACATTCTTTGACCTCTGGGAACTGCAAAAGTTGTCACCATACCCACAATAGTTTCATGGTACCCAAATGTTTACATAAGAGTGATAATGCAGTGTAAAAGTGGTCTCAAACCCATTGGCAGGTTGTAAGCTAGCTTAATAAATTGTTTGAGCTGGATTCCTGCTCCATATTTGGGCATAAACTTTTGGGATGAACTTCCTACTGTTTGTTTATGGGGAAGGCAAGAAGTTGGACAGTACAAAAATTGAGGAGGAGGACTAGATAATTTGTGGGAAGCATGTGTTAGGTTTTAATCACTGCAGATTTGGCTGTCCCACAGGCTTCTTTAAGGCTAGGAACTTCACATTTAGTTGTGGGAAAAGTGAAACTCATGAAAATGTTGGACTTCGTTTATTCCGAATTGAATTGAGCAAAGTTTGTGTTTTATTTGCAACTGGGAATCGCATGGATTTAATTTATTTTCTGATTGTCACCATTTCAGCTTTTGTTTGCAACAATGAATAAAGTGTTACACCGGAATTACTGTCACTGTTTTTGCGCCAGTGTAACATAACTGAAGTGGGCTTTTGATGTAAACAGTGTAACTTGTCTGCGATCCACATGGTATGTGTTTGTACTTTGTGAATAAAATTGAGTCGTCACACAGAAAAGTCTTTATGTAGATACCGTTTATCAGCTTGTCCTTTTTACCAGTTAAGTTGGCAAATATTTAATTTGGGGGAGGGTTGCTGTTGCAAAACTTTCACTACTTATTAATGCTCTTAACTTTATAGTGCAAATCGTTATTATAAACCTGTTGTAACAAACTTGCCATCTTTCTTTGCCACCCTAGCACCCTTGGTCTTGCTAAAAATGTGAGAATTCAAATCTCAGTATGTCGACCTCCTGATGAGGATGAATTACTTTTGCCATCTTCATTTGTAATAAAGTTTTACTTTACTTTAAATTCTGTGCCTGATCTAGTTACATTACTATCACTAATTAAATGGAGCAGATAGCTCTATTCAGAATTGACCAAGATTGAGCAAGGGATTATATTGGTCATTGCCATAGTCCAAGAAATGTTGACTCTTCCTTGGTTGCTTAACCCTCTCTACAACATGCAATATAAATTGAATTTCCCTCCCTTTGTTTTGAAAGTTTGCCTGCATTGCAGTATTTAGCAGCCCAAGAATCAGGTATAGATATTTGTTTTTAAATGTCATTATGTATTTTTCTATGCATCACAGGTTGTACCCTGGGTTCCCTGTCTAAAAGCAAGTTTATCAAACAGAAAAGCAAGCAGAGTGTAAAAGACTAGAAGAGGACTGATGGGAGTTGTAATTTAATGCAGAGGCATGTGCAGAATTACATTTTGGGAGAGAAAACAAGGAATGGCAGTATGCACACATTGGAAGTAAGCTGAAGAATGCGGATGAACAAAATGCACAACAATTTCTTCCAAGTGCAAGTGATAAAGCCTTAAAAAGGCTAGTAGCTTTTGAGCTTTATAAATAGAGGCATAGAGCAAAGACGTAGTGATAAAATTGTTCAAGGCAATGGTTGGACCACACTTGGAATACTGTGTGTGAATTTGGATACCATTAAAGTCATGGTGCACAGTGTAGATTTACCAGGATGATACCAGGAATGAAAAGTAGTTAATGAGGAGAATCCCTGGGACTAGTTAATAGGAAATCAAATATGTTTTTTTTAATTATGAAGAATTTTGATGGGATGAACAGGGCAATGATGAGCGGTCATCAATTTTTAAAATGGTCACTAAAAGAATGAAAGGTTATTAGAATATTTTTTATGTAGAGTTAGAGCATGGAATGCTTTACAATTAGGAGTGGTTGAGATTGAGGCCATTGCGTCTTTAAGGAGAAATTGGATAAATATTTGAAGCTGAAGAAGATGGGGAGGCTGAGATTAGCGCAGGGCAGTGGGGTTAGTTTTGGTATGCTGTAGCAAAGAGCTGGCCCAGACACGATGGGCTGAATGATGACCTGTACTGTAAACTACTATCTTCAGTTGCAGCACTATTTCCTTACCTGTTTTTAAGAAGACCAATAGCAATGACCTTGAGCTTCAGGACCTTGAGCTTCAGGACCTCAACTGTTAAATTAAGTGCACCTTGCTTTGATTTTCACAACTGGAGCTCACAAAAAGTGTTTTGTACACTGTTCAGTATTTCAAATTTACTGGTTTTACATGTAATTTTCCTGAATAATTCAGTAAATCTGTCTAAACTTTATTTCATTTTGAAATTCTGATGTGTGAAGAGTCACGCTAAACAGGTGTTTAGTCTTATAAACAAAGAATGGTGTTTGGGATGAGGTACTAAAAGCTTCCTATGAAACTTATCGCAGCAGAAGCCAATACCTTCAGCTGAGGACAGGAAAGGAAAAATACTAGCAAACTGTTTTTTTTTAATAAAGACCATCACTACTTAGAAAGACAACTCTAGATAGTGTTTGCAAAGGTAGTTTCTATTCTTGGGGATAAAGTTGCCCCGCTCCAATTCATCTCTTTTATAATGGCCAATGCAAGTGGTTGTCTGCCAACTAAGAGGATTTAAGTGATCAGGGGAGCAGTAATCCCAACTGTCCCATCCCCCTCTCTTGCTGACCTCACCCAGTATGCCCGCTGAGTGCCAAATTTGTCAACCTACCCATCATGCTCACTCTACCTACCAATTGGACTTTGCTAGTGGATCAATCACCATCCCTCTGCATTTCTCTCCAGGAAGTACACACAAACTAGGCCATCGTCATCCATGACCTTATTGTGGATGATTGCATTGACATCCTCTCCATGTATAACATTCAAATACAACATTTTTTGCAAATTAGCTTTTTTCCAGATGAGCTGTTTTTTTAAACTCTGCATATTAATGCTGCTGTTGTATTCATGTGGCTGAGATTGAGGTGCTTTAAACAATGTCACTTGGGGTTTTACTTGCACGCTTAGATGTTCCTAGTTTCCTTCAGAACTTAAAGCTACTTGATGTTTGTAAGTATGTTTGTTGTGCATTTGCAATGGTAGTCTGAATTTGTAAAAAAAAATGGAACAGCCAATCCATTTGCATTCCTGTAATATCTATTAACTGATGTAGATCCATTCACCTGAAGGGTCAAACATATGCTGATCAGTGGATATAGGATGGTTTGAATGTAAATTGTGATGTTTATATATTATCTATTGAGTGCATTTGGGAAGAGGTGCTGAAATGAAATCAGTGAGATTCAGTTCTTCCACATTGAGTTTCATACCAAATTTGACACTGGTGTAAAAAGCGTATTTGAAGAATGTGTCTCAAATCAACAGCTAAGTTTCACCTAGAAATTACAACATATCTGAAGTATCATTTTATATAAAAAGTGTGTACCTTTATCCTTTTGATTAGATTAAATTGCTAGCAAGGATGAAAGTGTTTTCAAATTACTTGAATATATTGAAGTTTATGAAATTTTAAAACTGGGATTTATTTTCGCCTTTGAATCAACGTAACCTAAGCTATGAATGTAACACAAAAAAATACTGGAAGTTTCTCCTCTTTACACATTGAAATGAAATTGCATTTAGAAATAAAAATCATTTAGAAAAATAACACAACTATATGTTCTATTCAGTTACACTGAGAACACTTCAACTTTAGGAAATTACTTCTGCTTTGAAGCAGTAACTATTATTTAAATCTTTCAGAATTCTAAGAGTATATGAAAGGTACCAACAGGCTTTACAGAATTTGTTACTTTGTTAACGGATTATCTCTTCCACTGCTGAAGTTAAGATAGTACTGCTTTTGTTTAGACATGTGCTGAATGATCTATAAACATCAGCTTCATGAGTGGGGATTTTATCAATTCTCTGCTGCCCTGGGCAGTTTCTTCCATTGATTTTTTTTAACTAAATTTACCTGTTCTTTTTGAAGTCCGATTTTTAAAAAAATTTCTGTTTAGATTCAAAGAAATAGAAATTGACCAACATCTTGTAAAATTAGGTTTTTAAATCGGTAATTAAAACTGACTTTAATGGTCCTTATGAGAACAGCTGGCAGATTCTTTAGAAACACTGAGCCTCTTCACTCTAATGGTGCATGTAGTGTGCTATTTTCTAATGTCTGAAGTACTGTCTTTTCCCCACTTTGAAAATGTATATCATCTATAATAAAGTGCACTATGTAATGCTTTGCTTTTTAATCATAACGTATGCTAAAAATGGTAATGAATTGTTATATCTGTTGTAATTTTATACTGTTGTGGGTGAACGTGAATAAGTTAAAGTTTTAATTTATGTTGGTCTGGAATGTATGTATACTCTGCTTGTTTATTGAATATACATATAGATATATATATATATATTTGCTACAGGTAGCATGAATGTTCCACTTGCTTGTTGTATCTGATCTACTTATGTGATAAACGCATATGGAAAAAATAAAAGCTCATGTGAAATTGGGTTTATTGGATTATCAACATTAGGATAGGATAATACAGCCTGTTATAAGATTATCTATTCTCAAAGGACCTGAGGTTGGATTTTAGTCTGGATTAAGGATATTGCTGTTCCCCAGCAGAAATTATTTTAGGCACCCTTGATCTGTAATTCACAAGGCCGGATATAAACATAAGCAGCAGAAGTAGGCCATACGGCCCCTCATTCAACAAAATCATGACTGATCTTCGACCTCGACTCCAGTTTCTCATCCAATCCCCATATCCCTTGATTTCCTTCGAGTTCAAAAGTCTATTGCTGTTCGTCTTGTATATACTCAATGACTGCATACACAGCCTGCTGGGGTAAAGAATTCCAAGGAGTCACAACCCTGGAGAATATTTATCATTGCAGTCCTAAATATGATTGTCCTCTGAAGTGGTGTCTAAGTAACGCTTTAAAAATTGTAAAGTATCAAATGCATCAGGCAAATTTGGCCTTACATATGCCACTTTAATTGGTAATTATGTACTAATAGAAAAGTCATGGCTAAAGTCTGGGAAATCATAGAAACATAGAAAATAGGTGCAGGAGTAGGCCATTCGGCCCTTCGAGCCTGCACCACCATTCAATAAGATCATGGCTGATCATTCATCTCAGTACCCCTTTCCTGCTTTCTCTCCATACTCCTTGATCCCTTTAGCCGTAAGGGCCATATCTAACTCCCTCTTGAATATCATCATCATAGGCCTTGAAATCAAGGAAGACTTGCTTCCACTCTAAAAGTGAGTTCTCAGATGACTACAGTCCAATACGGGAATTACAGTCTTTGTCATAGGTGGGACAATTGTTGAAGGAAAGTCTGGTTTGCCGCACGCTCCTTCCACTGCTTGGTTTCTTATGCTCTCGGCAACGAGACTTGAGGTGCTCAGCGCCCTCCCAGATGCTCTTCCTCCACTTAGGGCAGTTTGGGCCAGGGATTCCCAGGTGCCAGTGGGGATGTTGCACTTTATCAAGGAGGCTTTGATGGTGTCCTTGAAACATTTCCTCTGTACGCCTGGGGTTTGCTTGCCGTGTAGGAGTTCCGAGTAAAGAGTACTTGCTTTGGGAGTCTCGTGTCAGGCATGCGAACAATGTGGCCCGCCCAACAGAGCTGGTCGAGTGTGGTCAATGCTTCGATGCTGGAGATGTTGGCCTGATCGAGAACACTGATGGTGCATTTATCCTCCCAGTGGATTTGCAGGATCTTGCGGAGGCAGCGCTGGTGGTATTTCTCCAACACTTTGAGGTGTTTACTGTATATGGTCCACGTCTCTGAACCATAAAGGAGGACGGGTATCACTACTGCCCTGGAGACCATAGGGCTGGTGCTGGATATAAACAACATTCCAGCTTCACCTTCACTAAAAATTTAAAAATTCAGCAATTTAAACTCAAGTTTTATTTCCAGGTTCATTGCAGGCAGAGCTTTACTTTTATCTATAGGAAACAATCTTTCAGCCCATCCCTATTTCAAAAATCTTTCTTGTGATTCTCAGTTTCTGCCCTGCCTCAACCCTTGTTTGTGTTTCCTTTTCCTACGACGAACACCCCCCGCCCCTGGCTTTCAGGCATTTCACGCTGCAGAATTGCTCTACCATTTTCAACAAAAAGCGTACACAAACCTATTGACTAAGAAATCTGATTTTTAGCTTCTTTCACTTGAAAGAGGTACTGGGGCAAAATCTTTAGAGCTATGCAGATTTTAACTTTTCCCCTCGCTGTAAAATAGCAAGTATTCATGATATTGAGAGGGACACACTCTGGGAGGAATTATGGAGCTGACTGCAGTGGTTATGGTATATTTTAATCTGCTTATAACTAGCTGGCCAGCTATAGGCTGGTAATTGTAATGTGTTCAATGTTATCTTTAAAAAGATAATTTAATAAGCGTCCCCTTTGTGTATTTTTCATAAACTCCTCAACAAGTCAGTGACTTTCAATATAATTGACTCCAAATTAACATTTTATTTCCATGAGAAAATGGTCTATTGGGCTAGAATTTTGCCAGGTTTGTGACCGTTTTACCGCTTGGGCAAAGCAGAATTTCTTTGGGGGGGGCGCTAAATGAGTCGCACAACATGGACGGAAATTTCGGCATTGGTTTTGCGCCGGTGCTAAAACTTAGCACCCACCCAATTTTTTGATGACGTCAATCGGCATGCAATGCTGCACTATCGCCCTGGGCGGAAAATTCGGCAATATAGCCCGTTTTATAACCCGCCCGCAAAAAAAGTCAGACCCAGGGCGCGCCCAGCACCAACTTGAAAACGGAGCAGGAGTTCAGTGGGAGAAGGCGGCTACGTTTTACATACTGAAGTTTTATATGAGTTTATAGTTCATTTTAAAGGATACTTAAGGACATTTAAAAAAAAAAAATGGGGACTATACTATGTCAGCCATTATTCCTGGCTGCTTTTTGTATACAGTGTCGAGCTGGAAGGCAGCTTATTGATGAACATTTTGAGCGTAATTGAAGAGCTCGCAGACGTATGGGGAGGAGGCCTTACCCCACCCCACGAATTTACAGGCAACAACACTCATACCTGCAGCTCTGAGGCACAGTGCATTAGAAGGCTGTGTTTCCGAAAAGAGGTGGTCACAGAAATATGCTAGCTCATAAAAGCAGACCAGTGACAACAGGACTACACTGCCCGTCGAGGTGAAGGTGACTGCAGCACTTGCTTTCTATGCCTCCAGCTCCTTTCAGGCATCAGCAGGGGACATATGCTCCATCTCACAGTACGCTACACATCAATGCATTCGCCAAGTGGTTGCTGCACTGTACGCATGCAGGATGGACTTCATAAACTTCCCAATGACCAAGGAGGCACAGAATGAAAGGACTGTAGGTTTTGAACGAATTGCTGGCTTCCCCAAGGTTCAGGTGCCATTGACTACGCACATCACCCTGCGAGCACCTTTACTCAATCCAGAGGTTTACCAAAAGCAAAAGGGATTCCACTCCATGAATATACAGATCGTCTGCGACCATACTCAGCACATCATGGCAGTAAATGCCCAATATCCAGGGAGCATCCATGATGCTTTCATCTTGCGTGAGAGCAGTGTCTCATGCCTGTTCGAGCATCAGCCACAAGGCCAGAGCTGGATGCTGCGGGACAAAGATTACGGCCTCGCCATCTTGATCATGATCCCCCTCCGGAATCCTCAGACAGAAGCCAAACATCGCTATAATGACAGCCATATAACTACATGCAACATCGTTGGAAAGACAATTGGAGTGCTAAAGCAGCGCTTCCGATGCCTGGACCACTCTGGAAGCTGCCTGCAATACTCCCCTCAGCAGGTCTCTGAGTTAATTGTGATGTGTGGCATGCTACACAACTTAGCCATCATGAGGGAACAGGATTTTCCAATGGAGATTGCAGGAGCACCTCAGGAGAGAGGGGAGGACGATAAGGACGAGGAGTCTGGCGTGGAACCCATGCCACCACCACAGGGGAGGCCTCGTTCGCCACTGCAAAAGTCTTACATTAGCAGCTCATAATTCAATGCTTTGCTTGAAGAGTGAACGGCACGTTTCACCGTTGCCTGGCCACTCTATCTCACCATATTGACTATTCCCCCTCTTATTCTGCAAATGAGACACTACACAGGAATAATTATGGTGAACAAAAGAATGTATTAAACATACAGTAACTTGTTTAAGATTTATTGAACATTGTAACTTGAATAACATTTCTTAAACATTTCATAAGAACATAAGAAATAGGAGCAGGAGTAGGCCATTTGCCCCCTCAAGCCTGCTCTGCCATTTAATAAGATCATTCCTGATCTGATCATGTACTCAGCTCCACTTCCCTGCCCGCTTCCCATAACCCTTTATTCCCTTATCGCTCAAAAATCTGTCTATCTTCGCCTTAAATATATTCAATGACCCAGCCTCCACAGCTCTCTGGGGCAGAGAATTCCATAGATTTACAATCCTCAGAGAAGAAATTCCTCCTCATCTCAGTTTTAAATGGGCAGAAATAATCTCTGCATCTACCTTGTCGAGTCCCCTCATTATCTTGTATGATTAAACAAAGTCAACGTGGATTTATGAAAGGAAAATCATGTTTGACAAACCTGGAGTTTTTTGAGGATGTAACTGATAGAATAGATATGGGAGAACCAGTGGATGTAGTGTATTTAGATTTTCAGAAGGCCTTTGATAAAGTCCCACATAAGAGGTTAGTGTGCAAAATTAAAGCACATAGGATTGGGGGTACTGTATTGGCATGGATTGAAAATTGGTTAGCTGATAGGAAACAGAGAGTAGGAATAAACAAGTATTTTTCGGGGTGGGGGGCAGTGACTCGTGGGGTACCACAGGGATCAGTGCTTAGACCCCAGCTATTCACAATATATATATAAATGGTTTGGATGAGGGAACCAAATGTAATATTTCTAAGTTTGCTGATGACACAAAACTAAGTGGGATTGTGAGTTGTGAGGAGGATGCCAAGATGCTGCAAGGCGATTTAGATAGGTTGAGTGAGTGGACAAACACATGGCAGATGCAGTATAACGTGGATAAATGTGAAGTTATCCACTTTGGTAGGAAAAATATAAGGACAAAGTATTATTTAAATGGTGATGGCTTGGGAAGTGTTGATGTACAGGGGGATCTGGGTGTCCTTGTACACCAGTCATTGAAAGCAAACATGCAGGTGCAGCAAGCAGTTAGGAAGGCAAATGGTATGTTGGCCTTCATTGCAAGAGGATTTGAGTGCAGGAGCAAGGATACAGTTATAGAGGGCCTTGGTGAGACCGCACCTGGAGTATTGTGTGCAGTTTTGGTCTTACCTAAGAAAGGATATACTTTCCATAGAGGGAGTGCAGCGAAGGTTCACCAGACTGATTCCTGGGATGGCAGGACTGTCGTATGAGGAGAGATTGGGTCGACTAGACCTGTATTCACTAGAGTTTAGAAGAATGAGAGGAGATCTCATTAAAACGTATAAAATTCTGATTGGGTTGGATAGACTGGATGCGGGGAGGATATTTCCCCTGGCTGGGAAGTCGAGAACAAGGGATCACAGTCTCAGGATACGGGATAGGAAATTTAGGACCGAGATGAGAAATGTTTTCACTCAGAGGGTGGTGAACCTGTGGAATTCTCTATCACAGAAGGCTGTGAAGGCTAAGTCACTGAATATATTTAAGAGGGAGATAGATAGATTTCTAGAAACAAAAGGCATTAAGAGGTATGGGGAAAAAGCGGGAATATGGTGTTGAGATACAGGAACAGCCATGATCATATTGAATGGTGGTGCAGACTCGAAGGGCCGAATAGCCTATTACTGCTCCTATTTTCTATGTTTCCATATTTCGATAAGATCACCTCTCAATCGATCTTCATAAGTCAACCCCCTCATCTCCAGAATCAACCTAGTGAACCTTCTCTGAACTGCCTCCAATGCAAGTATATCCTTCCTTAAATACGGAGACCAAAACTGTATGCAGTACTCGAGGTGTGGCCTCACCAATACCCTGTAGTTGTAGCAGGATTTTTCTGCTTTTATACTCTATCCCCCTTGCAATAAAGGCCAACATTACATTTGTTTTCCTGATTACTTGCTGTACCTGCATACTAACATTTTCTGTTTCATGCACAAGGACCCCCAGGTCCCTCTCTACTGCAGCACTTTGTAATTTTTCTCCATTTAAGTTATAATTTGCTTTTCTATTTTTTCTGCCAAAGTGGATAACCTCACATTTTCCTACATTATACTCCATCTGCCAAATATTTGCCCACTCACTTAGCCTGTCTATATCCCTTTGCAGATTTTTGTGTCCTCCTCACAATTTGCTTTCCCACCCATATTTGTATCATCAGCAAACTTGGCTACATTATACTTGGTCCTTTCATTCAAGTCATTAATATAGATTGTAAATAATTGAGGCCCCAGCACCGATCCCCGTGACACCCCACTAGTTACTGTTTGCCAACCGGAAAATGACCCATTTATCCCGACTCTGTTTTCTGTTTGTTAACCAATCCTCTATCCATGCTAATATATTACCCCCAACCACGTGAGCTTTTATCTTCTGCAGTAACCTGTTATGTGGCACTTTTCACTACTGTAATAAGATGCATTAAACATTATTGTGAATTGGGAAACTTTTAAAACTTTTATAAAATAGCAACAACAACAAAACAGCAGCAAAACAACAATGAAACAACAACCACTGCACCGAACATCTTTTACCTCCGGCCCCTGCTTCCCCCCCCCCCCCCCCCCCTCACCCTAACCCACCCCCCTCGCCTCATGACCCTACCCAAGGTGGCACCAAGACGTCATGCAGCAAGACGGCCAGAGTCCTGCTGGAATAGGGGGAGAGACAATGGAGACGCCATGTGTGGATCCCCTGGAGAAGCTCGGGGTTTGGAAGGCCCGGCATCTGAGTGGTGAGCCTCTTGCTCAGCTTCGCCACTCACAAGTGAGGCCGGTCTGGGTGTAACACTGAGGACTGTAGTGTCAAAGATGGAGACCATCAATAGCATGTGGGCATTCACAGCCTCGGTGGTTTCGCGGCTCGTACCAACAATCTGTGACCCAACCTCCGTCATGTTCACGGATAGGTGCCGTAATGCTTGCAGGAATCCTACCCAAGACCGCTAGGAGTTGTTGGGTGAGCTGGACGCTCTCCCTGGACAGTCCCACCATGTCCAGGTGTGCATCTGCCTGTCTGTCAAAGACCGGCTTTGCCGACTCACCATCTGGAGAGACGGCACATGGGATTCAGTAGTGCGTTGTTGCACGCCACTTATACCCGGGGCCTCGCATGGCTCAAAGCCCGAGAATGTTTATTCCTCGGACGAGCTGCTAGCCAGAGCAAAAAGAGGTGTCGAGTGCACCAGCGCCCCCCCCATCCCTTCCGGAATAGGTTGATCGGTATGCTCCTCTCGTGGGAGTTCCTCGGCCTCACACTTGTCCCCCTCCTCCACCCCCACATGATAGGCTGAGGTGGAGGCTTCCATTGGAGGATGTGGCGTGTAAGGGTTAACTTCATAACACCACTCGGAGTCCGTTAGCCTTAAAGTAAATGCAGTTTTATTAATTAATACAAGCTAGCAGGGGAGCTATTCCGTAAGGAACGCTCAAAGAGGACTTGGAGACATTGTCCTTTATACAATTTTGGATTAAGTCATTATGTAATTATGCAAGTTACAATTAATACATGATGATTGATTAATAAATGGTTGATTAGTACAGCGCTTCCTCCAATCTGGCTTCTTCATGCCTTAAATGGTAATTCCAGATACAATTACTGTCATCCATTCTATTCTACCCCTATCTTGTTATTCAGTTCACTTTCTATGTTATCTGTCTGTACTTTTGCCTCCCAAGGTCTTTGGTCTGCGAACTGGAAAGTTTTGTTTTCTCGTGGAATTTTCACACAGTCTGTAGATTCCATTTTCATATATATTAGCTCAGTTTCAAAATGGCACCATGTTTTACTATTTTAAAGATTTGTAATTTACCTCTTTAGTCCCTCCTATTGGTCCCTGATTATGTCTACATAATCAGCCGACCACATATATGTTCTGAGCCATCTGCCGGGAATGGTGATCAAATCTTCTCCTTTGGATCGTTCGTAGTTCCGTCTTTTAACGGAATCCTCACATGCTACCTCTGACCACTTCCCTGGGATTATTTGCAAGCTACTTATGTTTGCTTTCGTACATACTGAACATAAGCTCGGAGGTCTTAGTCATTTCCCTAACACGTTACAAAGTCATTTGCTTCCCTATTACACCTACGTTATAGTTAACAAGACTGTTTGTTGCTCGGCTAGAACCACGTGCTTGTATATCCCTTGGATCTTACACATCAGATATAGTTGGATCACAATACATATCCCCACCACTACCATTATCATCACAATCGGGTGCCACATTAATTTGAGGACCGTGTAGGGCTTAGGTGACCAGCTCTTAAAAATGTCCCACCAGTGGTGAACCGTGTGGTCACTTAGTTTCTCCGTCACATAGAAACTAGGTGCAGGAGTAGGCCATTCGGCCCTTTGAGCCTGCACCACCATTCAATATGATCATGGCTGATCATTCACCTCAGTACCCCTTTCCTGCTTTCTCTCCATACCCCTTGATCCATTTAGTCGTAAGGGCCATATCTAACTCCCTCATGAATATATCCAATGAACTGGCGTCAACAACTCTCTGAGGTAGAAAATTCCACAGGTTAACAACTCTCTGAGTGAAGAAATTTCTCCTCATCAGTCCTAAATGGCTTCCCCCTTATCCTTAGACTATGTCCCCTGGTTCTGGACTTCCCCAACATCGGGAACATTCTTCCTGCATCTAACCTGTCCAGTCCCGTCAGAATTTTAAATGTTTCTATGAGATCACCCCTCTCATCCTTCTAAACTCCAGTGAATACAGGCCTAGTCGATCCAGTCTCTCCTCATATGTCAATCCTGCCATCCCGGGAATCAGTCTGGCGAACCTTCGCTGCACTCCCTCAATAGCAAGAACATCCTTCCTCAGATTAGGAGACCAAAACTGAACACAATATTCCAGGTGAGACTCACTAAGGCCCTGTACAACTGCAGTAAGACCTCCCTGCTCCTATACTCAAATCCCCTCCCTAGCTATGAAGGCCAACATACCATTTGCCTTCTTCACCGCCTGCTGTACCTGCATGCCAACTTTCAATGACTGATGTACCATGACACCCAGGTCACGTTGCACCTCCCCTTTTCCTAATATGCCGCCATTCAGATAATATTCTGCCTTCGTGTTTTTGCCACCAAAGTGGATAACCTCACATTTATCCACATTATACTACATCTGCCATGCATTTGCCCACTCACCTAACCTGTCCAAGTCATCCTGCAGCCTCTTAGCGACCTCCTCACGGCTCACACCGCCACCCAGCTTAGTGTCATCTGCAAACTTGGAGATATTACACTCAATTCCTTCATCTAAATCATTGATGTATATTGTAAATAGCTGCGGTCCCAGCACTGAGCCCTGCGGCACCCCACTAGTCACTGCCTGCCATTCTGAAAAGGACCCGTTTATCCCGACTCTCTGCTTCCTGTCTGTCAACCAGTTCTCTTGTCAGTCGGATAAGTTCTTGTTTTGTGTAACTCATTACGACTTTTTGTCTGAGTAATCGTTCCCTTTCTTCTCCCAGGTACTTGGTCACCTGAATGTGTTTTTTCAAAAAGTCCCTTAACTTTCTCAAGTCCACTACCGGGGGTAGTACTGATAGTCCTCTGGTGCTTCTATATTGCACAATATTCTTCCATTGTCCTATTTGGTAGGACTTGGCCATTTTAACATCGAAGATGAAATATATTTCCTTCCGACACTCATTTACCGGAGGTTCCATTCGATCCACGTTCAAGTATACCATGTGGGTACTGATAATACATATGTAGTTTTGTCCGATTTCATGTATTATGGTATCATTTAAGGGTTGCAACTGCCATTCACAAGCCCCTGCTATGCCTTTCATGCTGCATGGTTCCACCACTGGTGTATGTAGCGGACATACTTGCCCGAATGACCACATTACACAGTCCATCCCTTCGTGCGTTTTATTCTTCGGGTCTATCCATTTCCCGTAAAACCGTGGCTTCCATAAGTTTTTACCGAATAGCTGTGGTAGGGTCACAAACTCACACCATATCTGACTGTTAGTAACATTAGCCAACAACATAGTCATATTACATCCCTCTTCATTACATTGCGTATGCGTCATATCTGGCCTGACTGTTAGATTTCGTTGCTCAAACTGAAACAGTTTAGCCCATTGTGGGGCACTCCCAGAGAATGCTATCCTTTCTAATTCAGCCCGTTGTCCTTCCTTAATCAGGCTCATTATAAGGCAGTGAGTCTTACTGGCTTCCCACGTTAAATTGGCCGATATCTGTTGCTGTTTCCAGCTAGTTTTGTTTGCCCACTGCCATATCATTTTGTCCGACAGCCATCCCTGCAGGCTATTGGCCTATAAGGGTTCCTGCCACACATCTGACAGCCTTATGGCATCTTTATTCAATTGTCCCGCTTTCTGCATTTTATTCTGCAGCGTCTCGATATCCATTGAGTTTAATGCTCCTAGTCCCGTTTCTAACCCTCCTAGTACTGTATCTAGTATGTTTTGCCGATTACGAGCTTTTGTTATCTTTAGGGCAAGATCCGGATTCTTACAATACCTGGGTACCATCTTTCGGTCTCATACTGTATATTTATTGTTAAATTTATTATTGAAGGGGCTATCAGTGTGCTCAGACACGTATCGTGCAGCCTTTGTAAGTGTGACATCCGTTCCTGGTTCGGACAGGGATATTTTACACTTATGACCAGCCATGGACCCCTCCTGCCAAACTGTGAATTATTCATACACATCACCCAGTCTCCGTCTCCCAAGGTTGCCTGTCTCCACTCTATACTGTTGGTATACTCCATTTTGTTAGTATTCATAGAAACATAGAAAATAGGTGCAGGAGTAGGCCATTCGGCCCTTCGAGCCTGCACCACCATTCAATATGATCATGGCTGATCATTCACCTCAGTACCCCTTTCCCACTTTCTCTCCATACCCCTTGATCCCTTTAGCTGTAAGGGCCATATCCAACTCCCTCTTGAATATATCCAATGAACTGGCATCAACGACTCTCTGTGACAGGGAATTCCACAGGTTAACAACTCTCCTCATCTCAGTCCTAAATGGCCTACCCCTTATCCTAAGATTGTCTCCTGGTTCCAACATTGGGAACATTCTTCCCACATCTAACCTGTCCCGTCCCATCAGAATCTTACACGTTTCTATGAGATCCCCTCTCATCCTTCTAAACTCCAGTGTAGAAAGGCCCAGTTGATCCAGTCTCTCCTCATATGTCAGTCTAGTCATCCCTGGAATCAGTCTGCACTCCCTCAATAGCAAGAACGTCCTTCCTCAGATTAGACGACCAAAACTGAACACAATATTCCAGGTGAGGCCTCACCAAGGCCCTGTACAACTGCAGTAAGACCTCCCTGCTCCTATACTCAAATCCCCAAGCTAGCCATTTGCCTCCTTCACCACCTGCTGTACCTGCATGCCAATTTTCAATGACTGATGAACCACGACACCCAGGTCTCGTTGCACCTCCCCTTTTCCTAATCTGCCGCCATTCAGATAATATTCTGCCTTCGTGTTTTTGCCACCAAAGTGGATAACCTCACATTTATCCACATTATACTGCATCTGCCATGCATTTGCCCACTCACCTAACCTGTCCAAATCACTCTGCAGCTTCTTAGCATCCTCCTCACAGCTCACACCGCCACCCAGTTTAGTGTCATCTGCAAACTTGGAGATATTACACTCAATTCCTGCATCCAAATCATTAATGTATATTGTAAATAGCTGGGGTCCCAGCACTGAGCCCTTCGGCACCCCACTAGTCACTGCCTGCCATTCTGAAAAGGACCCATTAATCCCGACTCTCTGCTTCCTGTCTGCCAACCAATTCTCTATCCCCGTCAGTACATTACCCCCAATACCATGTGCTTTGATTTTGTACACCAATCTCTTATCTGGGACCTTGTCAAAGGCCTTTTGAAAGTTCAAATACACCACATCCATTGGTTCTCCCTTGTCCATTCTACTAGTTACATCCTCAAAAAATTCCAGGCGATTTGTCAAGCATGATTTCCCTTTCACAAATCCATGCTAACTTGGACCGATCCTGTCACTGCTTTCCAAATGCGCTGCTATTTCATCCTTAATAATTGATTCTAACATTTTCCCCACTATTGATGTCAGGTTAACCAATCTATAGTTTACTGTTTTCTCTCTCCCTCCTTTTTTAAAAAAGTGGTGTTACATTAGCTACTCTCCAGTCCATAGGAACTGATCCAGAGTCGATAGACTGTTGGAAAATAATCACCAATGCATCCACTATTTCTAAGGCCACATCCTTAAATACTCTGGGATGCAGACAATCAGGCCCCTGGGATTTGTCAGCCTTCAATCCCATCAATTTCCCTAACACAATTAAGGATATCCTTCAGTTCCTCCTTCTCACTAGACCCTCAGTCCCCGAGGAAGGTCATTTGTGTCTTCCTTCGTGAAGACAGAACCAAAGTATTTGTTCAATTGGTCTGCCATTTCATTGTTCCCCATTATTAATTCACCTGAGTCCGACTGCAAGGGACCTACGTTTGCCTTCACTAATCTTTTTCTCTTCACATATCTATAGAAGCTTTTGCAGTCAGTTTTTATGTTCCCGGCAAGCTTCCTCTCGTACTCTATTTTCCCCCTCCTAATTAAACCCTTTGTCCTCCTCTGCTGAATTCTAAATTTCTCCCAGTCCTCAGGTTTGCTGCTTTTTCTGGCCAATTTATATGCCTCTTCCTTGGATCTAACACTATCCTTAATTTCCCTTGTTAGCCACGGTTGAGCCACCTTCCCTGTTTTATTTTTACTCCAGACAGGGATGTACAATTGTTGAAGTTCATCCATGTGATCTATAAATGTTTGCCATTGCCTATCCACCGTCAACCCTTTAAGTATCATTTGTCAGTCTATTCTAGCCAATTCACGCCTCATGCCGCCGAAGTTAGCTTTCCTTAAGTTTAGGACCCTAGTTTCTGAATTAACTGTGTCACTCTCCATCTTAATAAAGAATTCTACCATATTATGGTCACTTTTCCCCCAAGGGGCCTCGCACAACAAGATTGATAATTAGTCCCTTCTCATTACACATCACATAGTCTAGGATGGCCAGCTCTCTAGTTGGTTCCTCGACATATTGGTCAAGAAAACCATCCCGAATATATTCCAGGAATTGGTACCAGTTTGGTTAGCCCAATCTATATGTAAATTAAAGTTGCCCATGATAACTGCTGTACCTTTATTGCACACATCTCTTATTTCTTGTTTGATGCTGTCCCCAACCTCACTACTACTGTTTGTTGGCTTGTACACAACTCCCACCAGCGTTTTCTGCCCTTTGGTATTCCGCAGCTCCACTCATACTGATTCCACATCATCCAAGCCAATGTCCTTCCTTACTATTGCATTAATTTCCACTTTAACCAGCAATGCCACCCCGCCTCCTTTTCCTCTCTGTCTATCCTTCCTAAATGTTGAATACCCCTGGATGTTGAGTTCCCAGCCTTGGTCACCGTGGAGCCACGTCTCCGTGATGCCAATTACATCATATCCGTAAACTGCTGTCTGCGCAGTTAATTTGTCCACCTTATTCCGAATACTCCTCCCATTGAGGCACAGAGCCTTCAGGCTTGTCTTTTAAACATACCTTGCCCCTTTAGAATTTTGCTGTAATGTAGCCCTTTTTGTTTTTTGCCCTGGGATTCCCTGCCCTCCACTTTTACTATTCTCCTTTCTATTTTTTGCCTCTGTCTCCCTTTTATTTCCCTTTGCCTCCCTGCATAGGTTCCTGTCCCCCTGCCATATTAGTTTAACTCCTCCCCAACAGCACTAGCAAACACTCCCCCTAGGACATTGGTTCTGGTCCTGTCCAGGTGCAGACCATCCAGTTTGTACTGGTCCCACCTCCCCCAGAACCGGTTCCAATGCCCCAGGAATTTGAATCCCTCCCTTCTGCACCACTCCTCAAGCCACATATTCATCTGAGCTATCCTGCGATTCTTACTCTGACTAGCACATGGCACTGGTAGCAATCCTGAGATTACTACTTTTGAGGTCCTACTTTTTAAATTTAGCTCCTAGCTCCCTAAATTTGTCTCGTAGGACCTCATCCCGTTTTTTACGTATATCGTTGGTACCGATGTGCACCACGACAACTGGCTGTTCACCCTCCCTTTTCAGAATGTCCTGCACCCGCTCCGAGACATCCTTGATCCTTGCACCAGGGAGGCAACATACCATCCTGGAGTCTCGGTTGCAGCCGCAGAAACGCCTATCTATTCCCCTTACAATTGAATTCCCTATCACTATAGCTCTCCCACTCTTTTTTCTGCCCTCCTGTCCAGCAGAGCCACTCACGGTGCCATGAACTTGGCTGCTGCTGCCCTCCCCTGATGTGTCATCCCCCTCAACAGTACCCAAAGCGGTGTATCTGTTTTGCAGGGGGATGACCGCAGGGGACCCCTGCACTACCTTCCTTGCACTGCTCTTCCTGTTGGTCACCCATTTACTATCTGGCTGTGTACCCTTTACCTGCAGTGAGACCAACTCGCGAAACGTGCTTTTCATGTCATTCTCAGCATCGTGCATGCTCCAGAGTGAATCCACCCGCAGCTCCAGTGCCACAATACGGTCTGTCAGGATCTGCAGGCGGATACACCTCCCGCACACGTAGTCATCAGGGCCACCGGAAGCATCCCCGAGTTCCCACATTGTACAGGAGGAGCATAACACGTGTCCGAGCTCTCCTGCCATGACTTAACCCTTAGATAAACTTCATTTGGCAACAACAATGCTGAATGTTACTTACTGATCAAGAAAAGAGAACGAAAAACTACTTACCAATCATCAGCCAATCACTTACCCCCTTGGCTGTGACGTCACCTTTCATTTTCTTTCTACTTCTTTTTTGCCTTCTCTCCCTGCAGCTACACTAGCTGGTCTTTATAGGCCTTGGACGCTCCCCGGACTCCCGCTGCCTCTCGCGGCCTTTATAGGCCTCGGACGCTCCCTGGATTCACGCCTCAGCGACCACGAACTCCCGCTGCCTCTCGCGGCCTTTATAGGCCTCGGACGCTCCCTGGATTCACGCCTCAGTGACCACGAACTCCCGCTGCCTCTCGCGGCCTTTATAGGCCTTGGACGCTCCCCGGACTCATGCCTCAGCGACCACGAATACCGCTGCCTCTCACGGCCTTTATAGGCCTCGGACGCTCCCCGGACTCATGCCTCAGCGACCAGGCTTCTTTCCGTATTTTGGTTATATTCTGGGGAGTATTGTCACAACCTTGTTTGCACATCATCCCGGGACCATCGGCCTCCCATGTAAAGTTGAACGTTACATTCTTGTTTTTATAGAGAATCAATACAAAATTCCCAAAGACTGGTGCCGAATAGTTCCACCGTCTACAGTCAAACATTAAATTAAAAACACGACATTTAATTCCCGCCGGACATGTATAGTTTCCCTGGGTTACTTTTCATTGGGACTACCATATCATATAACGTTTAAGCCCTTTTCCTTCCAACTGTGGAGGCACTGGGAAGGCCAGAGCGGCCACTAACCCAGTCGCTACCAGCACTATCCACAGGTTCATCCCGTTATTTTCTGGCCTGCTTCCTTATCAGCGCTTCCATGGTCGCTGGGTGTACCGTTACTACGAGTTAAAACAGACAGAGGTTGTTTAGTATTATATGGCTTTACCTGTGTCCAGTGCTTCCATCTAATCCCAGTAGGCTCCTGTAGACAAACACAAGTATCACTCATCATTAGTATCGAGTATGGCCCCATCCATCGGGGCTCCATTCCCTTTCGCATCCCTGTTACCTTTATCATGACCGGTTCTCCTGTTTTAGGTAGTGTCTCGGGTTTCATTCCCCCATTCTGAATTTCTAGATCTCTTATCTGCTATTTGCTTTTAACTTCTTTATTCATATTCTGCACCTCTTGGTTTAGCTAGACCAAGTACCGCCTTAGCCTATCCTGAATTGGTCCTGCTTCACCTGTCCCTCCGGCTAAGTCCTCTGGTAGTCTCATAGCCCGTCCAGCTCATAGGGTGTTAGTCCCGTAGTATAATGTTAGTAGTTGTTGCCTACAATATTGTGGTGCCACAACTTGCTTCTGGGGACCCCATACCCATATGTCACCCTTTTGGTGGGCCCCGTGCTTACTCCATTCACGTCTTTCTTCCTGATCGACACAATGGTGGACCTGTGCTATATTTATGTCTGTCTGAACACTGTTAGTCATTACTGGTTGAATTTCAGCCTTAACTGCTGGCTCTGGCTTCTGTTCAGCTGCCGCTTGTTTGGCTGCTAGGTCTGCAAACCGATTCCCCAAGGTGGGTAGGTCTTGCGGGTGAGAGTGGCCCTTACTAGTTAGTTTTGTGTGTGCTTTTACCTTGATTATCACTGCTTCCCATGGTTCCTTTGCTGCTTTCACTAGCCTTTCTACTAACCTTCCATGTTATATCACCTCGCCAGTAGATGTCACATACCCTCGTCGTGACCAGGCTGCAATATAGTCGTGAACCACCACGAAAGCGTAGCGACTATCTGTATATATGTTTACTCGCTTCCCTTTAGCTAACTCGAGAGCCTTTATAAGGGCCACCAGTTCTGCCACCTCACTTGTCTCCTGGGAGCATTCCTGCCATTATTGTCTGTCCCTCCTGTGTTACCACCGCCCACCCAGTATGGGGTTCTCCATCAATGTATTTTTTGGATCCGACCACGTATAAAGTCACATCTGGGTTGTCCAATGGCTCTTCCTTTACCCCTCTATTTGTTCCCTTCTCTACTTTTTCCCTCTTAATCGATAAGGGGACAAGAGGTTATGGAGAGCGGGCAGGGAAGTGAACCTAAGTCCATGATCGGATCAGCCATGATCGTATTAAATAGCGGAACAGGCGCGAGGGGCCGTATGGCCTTCTGCTCCTATTTCTTATGTTCTTATGTACAGCTATGTTCCTCCCCTTCAGTCAGCACCCCGGGAGCGAGGCTAACTCCATATGCTTTTTTATTATTACTGACTTGTTTTTGGGCAGCAATACGGTCTCCCACTTAGCCTTTCGGTTGTCCGAGATCGACTGCAGCTTTCCAGTATTTAGTAATTCTACCAGGGTATGTTGTGTGTGCAAAATGATCTGTCCCATCATCACTACTGGTTCGCTTACTTTGACCGCCCAAGTTGCACAGTCCAGGGTGGCCATACATCGGGGCATCCTACTAACCACTGGGTTTTTCTTCATCGAGTAGTCGGCTATAGGTCTCTGCCAGCCCCCATGTTCCTGCATTACTACGGCGGAATAGCTTCCATCATCCTGATCACAATATAGGTGGAAAGGTTTATTGGGATCGGGCAATCCTAGGGCGGGGGCCGACATCACAGCTCTTTTTAGTTCCCCGTATGCCTCTTCCTGTTCCGGTCCCCAATCTATCTTCTGTAGGGGTCCCCCGGTTCCATTAATTAATTTCTGTATGGGTTCCGCTATCGTTGTGTATTGAGGTATAAAATTTTGACTATAATTAAAAAGTCCTATTACCTTCCTTACTCCCCTGGTTTACAATGTTCAGATAACATTCTGTTACCCATTCATCTTGTGGCTTCAAGATGAACGCTCCTGACACTCAGATGCCGCCTCCTAGGGGCTGCTTTACGTAGTTGTTGTACCCTTATTAGCTCATAGGGGATTAATCCTGTCATTCGATTTGGTGTGGCGCGTAACCTCATTAGTATTGTGGGTAGTAATTCTGGCCAGGATTGTCTGGTTTCCTGTATTTAAAAACAAGTGATAGTTTATAAACTATCTAACATACAAGTGTTCACAACTCAAGTTCTCGCAAATCATTTCCAAGGTTACGTCCATATCTTATCTCGTCCTCCCCAAATGGCTTTTCTGTCTCTCGTCAGAGAAAATGACATTTTTAGATTGTTTCCAAACTTTTACGTTTTTTTTCCTCACTGTTTAGTATTATTTCTTTTAAAAAGGTTTCCAAACCCAAGATTTTCCAATACAACCAAAATGTTTATCAAGGAGAATCACCTAACATATCTCAAAATCCCACTTCAAATACTGTATTGCCAATCTTTTATTTAAATCTCTTTTACTAAGCTCAAAGTTTTCACGTCATTTAAAATAAGATTAACTAGGGCGATGCTTCCCCCAGCCTATAGCCTCAAGGAACCCACGCAGGCTTTTAAAAAAAAAAAGGCATTTAGTATCTTTCAACCCAATGTAATCAATGATTACGTGTTTTCTTTTGATAAGTGAGAGGGTCGGAATTTTTTTCTGTAAACGTCCAAATTTCTCGGCACAAGAGCTGAAGCTTCTGTATCGGTGCTATTTTCTTATATATATATATCTTTTGTTAAACAAACCCATCCTTTGTGCATTTCATCGCTCCGTAAATCATAATCAAAATAAATCCGCACCTGCGTTTCTAACTTAAAATGTAATTCAATTCTAGGTAAACAATGAATATAAAACTTCCCACATCCATGATAAAAAGGGTTAACCAGCGAGCTTCTGCACAGAAGTAGGTGGAGCTTAAACTTACATAACAGACACTTTGCTACAGTTGTACAGGGCCTTGGTGAGGCCACACCTGGAGTATTGTGTACAGTTTTGGTCTCCTAACCTGAGGAAGGACATTCTTGCTATTGAGGGAGTGCAGCGAAGGTTCACCAGACTGATTCCCGGGATGGCGGGACTGACCCATCAAGAAAGACTGGATCAACTGGGCTTGTATTCACTGGAGTTCAGAAGAATGAGAGGGGACCTCATAGAAATGTTTAAAATTCTGATGGGTTTAGACAGGTTAGATGCAGGAAGATTGTTCCCAATGTTGGGGAAGTCCAGAACCAGGGGTCACAGGATCTAAGGATAAGGGGTAAGCCATTTAGGACCGAGATGAGGATAAACTTCTTCACCCAGAGAGTGGTGAACCTGTGGCATTCTCTACCACAGAAAGTTGTTGAGGCCAATTCACTAAATATATTCAAAAAGGAGTTAGATGAAGTCCTCACTACTAGGGGGATCAAGGGGTATGGCGAGAAAGCAGGAATGGGGTACTGAAGTTGCATGTTCAGCCATGAACTCATTGAATGGAGGTGCAGGCTAGAAGGGCCGAATGGCCTACTCCTGCACCTATTTTCTATGTCTGCACCAATTTTCTATGTCTATGTTTCTATGTTTATTTTAAAGACAGACATTCACACCAACTTTCATTCAACAAAGCTTACTTTCTCTTTTTTAAATTAGTTTTTTTTTAGCAACTTATTTTCTGGTTCCCTTGTTTTCCTTTGTCAGTCTCTGTCCCAACTGTCCGGAGGGCGTCATTCTCAAACTACTCACTTCTACTCTTAACCTCTGTAATTGTAGGCACTAACTTATTACCATTAATCCTGCTTTGGCTGTTTTCTTATTTTTTCTGTTTCTCTCTATACCTATCTTTCCACTTCTTCTTTTCTCCTTGCATTTGTGAAACACACTATAACTGCCTCCTTCCCTTTGTTTCCTTTTCTTTGCAACCACCAGTTGAGTTTCCAAGGTATCTTTTTTTTCCTTCATCATATCCTTCCTTAACCATTTTCCTCTTAACCTTTGCATATTTATCTCTCAGAAACTCTTCTGGTAGTTTGTACCTCACCCCTCCATGGGCCTTGGCAGTTTCCTTGCCCTTTCTCACACCGGGGCATTTTCCCCAGTTCCTATTTTTCCGCCTTTACTTATGCGGAGCTATTTCCGCCTTTACTTATGCAAAACCTTTTTTCTGCCTTTACTTATGCGGAACCTCAGTTCTGGCTAGTCCACTCTCACCGGGGATTCCTCGATATCTCGTATAAGTACTTATTCTCCCGACACACGTATTTACTTACAGTGCCCTGACGCGCCCCTAGACTGGATATACCGGCTGCACGGACTCCGCTTCAGATTCGTTGGATCTCTGGCCGGATCTCTTGGGAGGAGAATTTCTCAAGGCAATTCTCTACTCACTCGGTTTTAGATTGGTTCGGCTTTTGAGTCAAATTTGCCCGTCCAGCAGACCCTGCTCGCAGCGCCAAGTTGTAAGGGTTAACTTCAAACCACCACTCAGAGTCTGTTAGTCTTAAAGTAAACGCAGTTTTATTAATTAATACAAGCTAGCAGGGAAGCTATTCCATAAGGAACGCTCAAAAAGGATTTGGAGACATTGTCCTTTATACAATTTCAGATTAAATTACGTAATTACGCAAGTTACAATTAATACATGATGATTGATTAATACATGATTGATTAGTACAGCACTTCCTCCAATCTGGCTTCTCATGCCTTAAATGGTAATTCCGGATACGATTACTATCATCCATTTTATTCTACCCTTATCTTGTTATTCAGTTCACTTCCTATGTTATCTGTCTGTACTTTTGCTTCCCAAGGTCTTTGGTCTGCGAACTGGAAAGTTTTGTTTTCTCGTGGAATTTTCCCACAGTCTGTCGGTTCCATTTTAAAATATATTAGCTCAGTTTCAAAATGGCACCATGTTTTACTATTTTAAAGATTTGTAATTTACCTCTTCATGGCGCATGTGACTCCTCATCTGGAAATAGCAATAACAGACGAGTGGTTAGCAGCAGGGGAGGGGGCAGGGTGACATGAGTAAGGTCACATAGTACAGGCTTATTTGAAAGACTGCTGCTACTCTATTATATGTAGTCCAGAGATACTGTATCACATTTCCCCAACCCTAGTCCACAGATACTGCATCACATTGCCCGAACCCTAGTCCACAGACACTGCATCACATTGCCCCAACCCTAGTCCACAGACACTACATCACATTGCCCGAACCCTAGTCCACAGATACTGCATCACATTGCCCCAACCCTAGTCCAGAGACACTGCATCACATTGCCTGAACCTTAGTCCACAGACACTGCATCACATTTCCCCAACCCTAATCCAGAGACACTGCATCACATTGCCCGAACCTTAGTCCACAGACACAACATCACATTGCCCGAACCTTAGTCCACAGACACTACATCACATTGCCCCAATCCAGCCCGGGGATTTTGCAGGACTTACCCTCACTATCAAACGGGGGCTCAGCACCCCCACGGGTAGTTGACCTCCCTGAGTCACCAATCACACCGATTACTCGCCCCTCCAGGTCTGTCAGAGGCATTGTTCTCGGTGGACCGCCACCTGCCCGCCACTGCTCCTGGCAGTTGTGGGACATCTTTCCCTGCAACAATGACAATGGGAATGGTTACCAGAGGGCCCATTTGCTCTTGTGCACACACAGATAGCCATCAAAGCATTTATACCATACTGTGTGCATTTAATGCAGTCCTCTGTTTAATGGCACTGGAAGTTGCACATGGTTCATGAGGAAGACATCGAAGTGCAGAAACATCTTTTAAGATCTCAGAAAGCAGTCTTAATAATGTGTAACGATCATTCATGACAAATAAAGTGCAACACTAAGCCTACCTATACCAACATAAGAACATAAGAACATAAGAATTAGGAACAGGCCATCTAGCCCCTCGAGCCTGCTCCGCCATTCAATAAGATAATGGCTGATCTGGCCGTGGACTCAGCTCCACTTACCCGCCCGCTCCCTGTAACCCTTAATTCCCTTAGTGGTTAAAACATGTGTCAGATTTACAATTTAAGTAATGAAAGAGTGCATCAATAAAAATATTATTTATTTATTTATTTATTTATTTTTTTTAAATTCATGTCCAATCGTTATCCAATCGTTACAATTCTTTGTCAAACGCCAGAGGTCACCCTGCACCAGTCAAGGATCACTCTGCGCCAATGCTCTTAGCCAAAAGGCCTAGAGCCACTGCACCGTTCCTGGAAGTACTGCAATACCAGGTTCGTGCCATGGAGGTGGATGGGTCAGGTCCCCCACACACCTCCGTGGAGGTGGATGGGTCACCAATCCCACCCACCTCCTGTTTACAAAAATGTAAGCATATACCTTCCTGACCAGGGAGAAACCACCCGGAAGTCATGGTGGCTGGTCAGGTTAGTTATGCAGATCTTAGCCAAAAGGCCGAGAAGCGATATTTATTCTGATGATCCTGCTATGGTCATTGAACCTCTTGTGGCACTGGGTGTGGGTCCTTCTGATGTTGTCAATACAAGACACCTCCTCAGTGATGCTGGTCCAAATACGGCGAAATACCACAGGGAGGGGTTTACTTGCACCCCTCCTATTTAAATCCCCCCCATCTCCTCTCCAATCTAAAATTGGCTGATTCAGTCCTGGGTATACTGTGCATTCGCGGCGCTCCCTGACAGTTGACCAGCAGCGTGAGAAGAAGAAAAAAATTGGAGAGAAAAAGGAAAAAACCAAATTTGCGCAGGCGCAGAAGGTCCAATTTTTTTTTTCGATCGCAAATTTCGGCTCTGGCGCAATGCTGGATTTACCACTATCGCTATCGCTCTTCACCCTTTGGCAAATTTTGCGAGGTCTGGCGGCAACAGTACCCCAGCGCTAATTTCTGCCGTGATTAGCGCCTAAAAATGGGCAAAATCGCTAAAAGACGAAATTCTAGCCCAAATTGACTTGGGACAAGTGCTGTCCTCTGCAGGTGAAGTGCACTCATTGGCTGTTCCGCATATTGACTGCTAAGAATATAGATACAGTGTGTACTTCTGGTTTATATTTGTATTTTTTGATCAAGATTAAAAAGAAGAGAGTAAATTGGTACAGTCTAACTCTTTTCCAAAAGCAAAATATTGCTGGAAGTCTGAAATAAACACAGAAAATGCTGGAAATACTCAGGTCAGGCAGCATCTGTGGAGAGAGAAACAGATCTGATAAAAGGTCATCTACCTGAAACGTTAACTCTGTTTCTCTCTCCTTAGATGCTGCCAGTCTAATTCTTTGTTTGAATTGGGTTGATCTGGAGGTGACTTTGTATTTACTATTTGCTTAAAGCTGAAGGAAAGTTAAGTAGTTTTCATTCAAAGTTCTGCAACTGCCCTCACCCCCCTCGTCCCCCCCCATCTGTGCCCTTTTTATAGAAGAAGGAAATTTATTTTCAGTACTCCATTGGCATCAGTTATGGGGAGCATCCAGAGTGGTTCCTTTGCAAAGGACAAAATTATTGCGTTCCTAACACAGATGAGGCTGCACACAGGGAGGTTTAAGTAACAGTGACTTGAGTCTTTAATAAGATACTCCAAAGTGAGGAACAGGCCTTAGGGGCCGGCTTATATACAGTGCTCCCTTCTTTAGCTATCACCGTGCCCGCAATCCACTTGGGACCATGTCCATAATTTAGCACACACACAGGGTCATTCAGATCAATTTCCCGTGACACATGAGAGTGCATGCTTTACAGATACACAACATCACTCCCCCCGAAAGTCAAAGTGAAAACTATTTACAAGGTGAGGCGGTCGGGAGCCTTTCTTTCTGGTGGACCGCCTCGGTACAAATGTCTGTTCTGGTGTGTTGGCTGTGCCCTTGCTGGGCTGGCATGTTGTTGGCCCTGCAGGGCTGCTGGGTGAGCCTGGCCTTGCTGGGCTGTTGGGCGTGATGGGTTCAATTTCCTAGTCCGGCTGGTGTCGTTCATCCTTTGGGTGCGTGTTGAAGACTCGAAAAAGGTGGTGTCTGCTGTGGGTTGTTCAGGGCAGTCTGTGAACTGCAGTCTCATTTGGTCCAGGTGCTTTCTGCAAATTTGTCCATTGTCTAGTTTGACTACAAATATCCTATTCCCTTCTTTAGCTATCACCGTGCCCGCAATCCACTTGGGACCATATCCATAATTTAGCACACACACAGGGTCATTCAGATCAATTTCCCGTGACACAGTGGCGCGATCATTGTTTACATTTTGTTGCTGCCGCCTGCTCTCTACCTGATCATGCAGGTTGGGGTGAACCAGCAAGAGTCTGGTTTTAAGTGTCCTTTTCATGAGTAGCTCAGCCGGGGGCGCCCATGTGAGCGAGTGGGGTCTCGTGCGGTAGCTGAGCAGTACTCGGGACAGGCGGGTTTGGAGTGAGCCTTCTGTGACTCGTTTAAGGCTCTGTTTAATGGTTTGTATTGACCGCTCTGCCTGCCCATGGGAGGCTGGTTTAAACGGGGCCGAGGTGACATGTTTGATCCCATTGTGGGTCATGAATTCTTTAAATTTGGCACTGGTGAAACATGGCCCGTTGTCACTGACCAGTATGTCAGGCAGGCCGTGGGTGGCAAACATGACCCTCAGGCTTTCAATGGTGGTGGTGGCAGTGCTTCCTGACATTATTTCACATTCAATCCATTTTGAAAAAGCATCCACCACCACCAGAAACATTTTACCGAGAAACGGGCCCGCATAGTCGACATGGATCCTTGACCATGGTCTGGAGGGCCAGGACCACAAACTTAGTGGTGCCTCTCTGGGTGCGTTGCTCAACTGAGCACTTACGCTGCATTTCTGTACACAGAACTCTAAGTCAGAGTCGATACCGGGCCACCACATGTGGGATCTGGCTATCGCTTTCATCATTACTATACCCGGGTGTGTGCTGTGGAGATCCGAGATGAACATCTCCCTGCCCTTTTTTGGTAGCACTACGCGGTTACCCCATAACAGGCAGTCTGCTTGAATGGACAGCTCATCCTTTCGCCGCTGGAACGGCTTGATTGGCTCTTGCATTTCAACGGGGATTCTGGCCCAGCTCCCATGCAGTACACAGTTTTTCATTAGGGACAGCAAAGGATCTTGGCTGGTCCAAGTCCTAATCTGGCGGGCCGTGACAGGTGATTTATCATTTTCAAACGCTTCCATGACCATCAACAAGTCTGCGGGCTGCACCACCATCAACAAGTTTGCAGGCTGCGCCATTTCCACCCCCGTGATGGGAAATGGTAGCCAACTGAGAGCATCCGCACAGTTCTCGGTGCCTGGCCTGTGGCGGATGGTATAGTTATACGCTGATAGCGCGAGTACCCACCTTTGTATGCGGCCTGAGGCATTAGTATTTATCCCCTTGTTTTCAGCGAACAGGGATGTGAGGGGCTTGTGATCGGTTTCCAGCTCAAATTTGAGGCCAAACAGGAACCGATGCATTTTCTTTACTCTGAACACACATGCTAATGCCTCTTTCTCAATCATGCTGTAGGCCCTCTCGGCCTTCGACAAGCTCCTGGAAGCATAGGCGACAGGTTGCAACTTCCCTGCAATGTTAGCTTGTTGTAATACACACCCGACTCCATACAACGACGCGTCACATGCTAGCAGAAGGCTTTTACACGGGTTATACAATACAAGCAGCTTATTGGAGCATAAAATGTTTCTGGTTTTCTCAAAAGCAATTACTTGGTTTTTTTCCCCATACCCAGTTCGCACCTTTGCGCAATAACACATGTAGCGGCTCTAAAAGGGTGCTTAACCCCAGTAGGAAGTTACCAAAATAGTTGAGAAGTCCTAGTAACGACCGCAGCTCCGTGACGTTCTGTGGCCTGGCCGCGTTCCTGATAGACTCTGTCTTGGCGTCTGTGGGCCGAATGCCGTCCGCCGTGATCTTTCTCCCCAAAAACTCCACTTCTGGTGCCATGAAGATGCATTTCGACCTCTTCAGCCACAGCCCTACGCGATCCAGTCGCTGGAAGACCTCCTCCAAGTTTTGTCGGTGCTCCACGGTGTCCCGACCCGTGACCAATCCATCGTCCTGAAAGACCACCGTGTGTGGTACCGACTTGAGTAGGCTCTCCATGTTTCTCTGGAAGATCGCTGCAGCCGGGCATCTGTTTTAGATGAACAGTCCCTTGTGCGTGTTGATGCAGGTGAGGCCCTTCGAAGGCTCCTCCAGCTCCTGCGTCATGTAGGCCGAAGTCAGGTTGAGCTTGGTGAATGTCTTGCCTCTTGCCAGCGTCGCAAATAGGTCGTCTGCCTTAGGTAGTGGGTATTGGTCCTGTAGCGAGAAACGATTAATAGTTACTTTAAAATCGCCGCAAATCCTGACCGTGCCATCACTTTTGAATACTGGAACAATCGGGCTGGCCCACTCGCTTAATTCCACTGGGGAGATGATGCCCTCGCGTTGCAGCCTGTCCAGCTCGATTTCCACTCTCTCCCTCATGTGAGGTACCGCTCGTGCCTTGTGGTGAATGGGTCATGCCTCTGGGACCAAGTGGATCCACACCTTCGCCCCGGAAAAGTTTCCAATGCCTGGCTCAAAAAAGGAAGGAAATTTGTTAAGAACCTGGGTACATGAGGCCTCATTGACATGTGATAGCGCTTGGATGTCATCCCAGTTCCAGCGGATTTTGCCCAGCCAGCTCCTTCCAAGCAGTGTGGGGCCATCGCCCGGGACAATCCAGAGTGGCAGTTCGTGCACCGTGCCCTCATAGATGACCTTGACCATGGCGCTGCCCAGGACAGTGATAAGCTCTTTAGTGTACGTTCTCAGTTTCATGTGTATGGGGCTCAGGGCTGGTCTGAATGCCTTGTTGCACCACAGTCTCTCAAACATTTTTTTACTCATGATGGATTGGCTTGCGCCAGTGTCCAGTTCCATGGCTACGGGTAAGCCATTCAATTTTACATTTAGCATTATAGGTGGACATTTCGTCGAAAATGTGTGCACCCCATGTACTTCAGCATCTGCCTCCTCTCTCTCAGGCTCGAAATTGCTTTGATCCACCATGGACCGACCTTCCTCTGCTTTTCCAAACAGTGATCGATAGATTTTTAGATACTTGGTTAGCAGGTTTTGCAGAGCTTGCAGCTAGTTTGCAAGCTCATTGGAGGTGCCCCATTGTTCCACAGCTCTTGCAAACATACCCTTTGAAGCGGCATGAATAGGCTGAATGGAAGCCTCCACAACGCCAACAAGGTGTGAATTACCTTGCATTCATCCTTTTTTGGGGATTGTGAGTCATCTGGGTCACCTGAGGCCTGCTGGCAGTTGCAGACTCGTGGGTTCTGCCCTGTACATTTCTGCTCGCAAACAGTTCCAGTTAATTTGTGAACATTGCTAGCGCTTGTGTGCTGAGAGATTTGTTTGGTGTCATCACTGATGGACATAAATGCCTGTGCTATCGCAATGGCCTTACTGAGGGTCGGTGTCTCGTGACCAATGCCCAGTACAAAAAAGTCTCTGAGTATTTGCTCCAGGTAGCCAACAAACTCACATTGTCCTGCAAGTCGCCTTAGCTCGGTGATGTAGCTCGCCACTTCCTGACCTTCAGATCGCTGGCACAAGTAGAATCGATACCTCGCCATCAGCACACTCTCCCTCGGGTTAAGATGCTCCCGAACCAGTGTACACAGCTCCTCATATGACTTATCCGTGGGTTTCACCGGAGCCAGAAGATTCTTCATGAGGCTGTAGGTCGGTGCCCCGCAGACTGTGAGGAGGACCGCTCTCCTTTTTGCAGCGCTTCCTTCTCCGTCCAGCTCATTGGCTACAAAGTACTAGTCTGGCCGTTCGACATAGGCTTCCCAATCCTCACCCTCCGAGAACTTCTCCAGGATGCCCACAGTTTGCTGCATCTTTGCATTGAATTCGTATTCTCGTCGCCAGTTACTGTGTTCCTAACACAGATAAGGCTGCACACAGGGAGGTTAAAGTAACAGTGACCTCAGTCTTTAATAAGACACTCCAGAGTGAGGAACGGGCCTTAGGGGCCGGCCTTATATACAGTGCTCCCAAGGGATGCTGGGATCCCTTGGGACTTCAGGGGATGAGCTCCCTGGTGGCGGAACATGGGAGTGCATGCTTTACACAACAAGAATTACATCAGACCAGCCAGAAATCCTCACCAGTTTGTAGCATCATAGGCAGTCCCTCGAAACGAGGATTACTTGCTTCCATGCCAAAAAAGGATGAGTTCACAGGTGTTTTAATGAAGGACCCGAACTACATCCTCAAGGATGGAAGATGCCTCTGCATGGATTTTTTTAACATGTGGTGGCCGCTGCACACCAGTCACCACACGGGTTTGACAGAACTAGATCTTGGTCCAGTGGCAAGGATTTCCCAAGATGACTGGAGACCAGCTCTGCTGCACAGGATAGTCAATTCTGAGGAGGATTGCAAAAAATTACAGGAGGACATTAATAAACTTGCAGAATGGACATATAATTGGCAATTGAAGTTCAACACAGATAAATTTGAGGTATTACATTTTGGTAGGAAGAATATGAAGGTGACTTATTACTTGGAGGGTGCGAGTCTCGGTGGCGTAGAGGAACAAAGGGATCTCGGAGTACAAACACACAAATCACTAAACGTTGCGACACAGGTTAGCAAAGACATGAAAAGCAAACCAAGCACTAGGGTTTATTTCTAGAGGTATATAATTGAAAAGTAGAGAAGTTATGCTAAACCTGTATAGAACCTTGGTTAGACCACACTTAAGAGTACTGCATACAGTTCTGGTCACCATATTATAAAAAGGATATATAGAGGGTGGAGAGAAGATTTACAAGGATGATATCAGAAATGCGAGAGTATACATATCAGGAAAGGATAAACAGGCTGGGTCTCTTCTCTTGAAAAAAGAAGACTGAGGTGTGACTTAATAGAGGTCTTTAAAATGATGAAAGGTTTAGATAGAGTGAGTACAGAGAGAATGTTTCCACTTGTGGGCAAGAGCATACCTATAGACCATCAATACAAGATAGTCACCATGTAATCCAATAGGGAGTTCAGAAGTAACTTCTTTACCCAAAGAGTGGTGAGAATGTGGAACTCACTACAACAGGGAGTGGATGACATGAACAGTTTGGATGCATTTAAGGGGAGGCTAGACAATCATATGAGGGAGAAGAGAATAGAGGGTTATGCTGATAGATTTAGATGAGAAAAGACAGGAGGAGGTTCGAATGGAGCATAAACGGCTGCATGGACTGGTTGGGCCGAATGGCCTGTTTCTGTGCCGTATATCCTATGTAAGCTAGAAACATAGAAAAATAGGTGCAGGAGTAGGCCATTCGGCCCTTCGAGCCTGCACCACCATTCAATAAGATCATGGCTGATCATTCACCTCAGTCCCCCTTTCCTGCTTTCTCTCCATATTCCTTCATCGCTTTAGCCAAAAGGGCCTTATCTAACTCCCTCTTGAATATATCCAATGAACTGGCATCAACAACTCTCTGCGGTAGGGAATTCCACAGGTTAATAACTCTGAGTGAAGAAGTTTCTCCTCATCTCAATCCTAAATGACTTCCACCTTATCCTTAGACTATGTCCCCTGGTTCTGGACTTCCCCAACATCGGGAACATTCTTCCTGCAACTAGTCCCGTCAGAATTTTATATGTTTCTATGAGATCCCCTCTCATCCTTCTAAACTCCAGTGAATACAGTCTCTCCTCATATGTCAGTCCTGCCATCTCTGGAATCAGTCTGGTGAACCTTCGCTGCACTCCCTCAATAGCAAGAATGTCCTTCCTCAGATTAGGAGACCAAAACTGAACACAATATTCCAGGTGAGGCCTCACTAAGGCCCTGTACAACTGCAGTAAGACCTCTCTGCTCCTATACTCAAATCCCCTAGCTATGAAGGTCAACCTACCATTTGCCTTCTTCACCGCCTGCATGCCAACTTTCAAGGACTGATGCACCATGACACCCAGGTCTCGTTACACCTCTCCTTTTCCTAATCTGCCGCCATTCAGATAATACTCTGCCTTCATGTTTTTGCCACCAAAGTGGATAACCTCACATTTATCCACATTATACTGCATCTGTCATGCGTTTGCCCACTCACCTAACCTGTCCAAATCACCCTGCAGCCTCTTAGCGTCCTCCTCACAGCTCACACCGCCACCAAGCTTAGTGTCACCTGCAAACTTAGAGATATTACACTTAATTCCTTCATCTGAATCATTAATGTATATTATAAATAGCTGGGGTCCCAGCACTGAGCCTTGCGGCACATCACTAGTCACTGCCTGCCATTCTGAAAAGGACCCGTTTATCCCGACTCTCTGGTTCCTGTCTGCCAACCAGTTTTCTATCCACATCAGTACATTACCCCCAATATCATGCGGTTTAATTTTGCACACCAATCTCTTGTGTGGGACCTTGTCAAAAGCCTTTTGAAAGTCCAAATACATGACATCCAGTGGTTCCCTCTTGTCCACTCTACTAGTTACATACTCAAACATTTCTAGAAGATTTGTCAAGCATGATTTCTCTTTCATAAATCCATGCTGACTTGGACCGATCCTGTCACTGCGCTGCTATTTCATCTTTAATAATTGATTCCAACATTTTTCCCACTACTGATGTCAGGCTAACCGGTCTATAATTACCCATTTTCTTTCTCCCTCCTTTCTTAAAAAGTGGTGTTACATTAGCTATCCTCCAGTCCATTGGAGCTGATCCAGAGTCAATAGACTGTTGGAAAATGATCACCAATGCATCCACTATTTCTAGGGCCTCTTCCTTAAGTACTCTGGGATGCAGACTATCAGGCCCTTTGGATATATCGGTCTTTAATCTCATCAATTTCCTGAACACAATTTCCCTCCTAATAAGGATTTCCTTCAGTTCCTCCTTCTCACTAGACCCTCGGTCCCCTTTTATTTCCGGAAGGTTATCTGTGTCTTCTTTCGTGAAGACAGAACCAAAGTATTTGTTCAACTGGTCCGCCATTTCTTTGTTCCCTATTATAAATTCACCTGAATCTGATTGCACAGGACCTACGTTTGTCTTCACTAATCTTTTTCTCTTCACATATCTATAGAAGCATTTGCAGTTAGTTTTTATGTTCCCAGCAAGCTTCCTCTCGTACTCTATTTTCCCCCTCCTAATTAAACCCCTTGTCCTGCTCTGCTGAATTATAAAATTCTCCCAGTTCTCAGGTTTGCTGCTTTTTCTGTCTCTTCCTTGGATTTAACACTATCCTTAATTTCCCTTGTTAGCCACGGTTGAGCCACCTTCCCCATTTTATTTTTACTCCAGACAGGGATGTACAATTGTTGAAGTTCATCCATGTGATCTTTAAATGTTTGCCATTGCCTATCCACCGTCAATCCTTTAAGTATCACTTGCCAGTCTAGTCTAGTCAATTCACGTCTCATACCATCGAAGTTATCCTTCCTTAAGTTCAGGACCCTAGTTTCTGAATTAACTGTGTCACTCTCCATCTTAATAAAGAATTGTACCATATTATGGTCACTCTTCCCCAAGGGGCCTCGCACAACAAGATTGCTAATTAGTCCTTTCTCATTACACATCACCCAGTCTAGGATGGCCAGCCCTCTGGTTTGTTTCTCGACATATTGGTCTAGAAAACCATCCCTAATACACTCCAGGAAATCCTCCTCCACCGCATTACTACCAGTTTGGTTAGCCCAATCAATATGTAGATTAAAGTCGCTCATGATAACTGCTTTACCTTTATTGCATGCATCCCTAATTTCTTGTTGGGGACAGCATCAAACCTCACTACTACTGTTTGGTGATCTGTACACAACTCCCACTAGCGTTTTCTGCCCTTTGGTATTCCGTACCTCCACCCATACCGATTCCACATCATCCAAACTAATGTCCTTCCTTACTATTGCGTTAATTTCCTCTTTAACCAGCAACGGCACCCGCCTCCTTTTTCTTTCTGTCTATCCTTCCTAAATGTTGCATACCCCTGGATGTTGAGTTCACAGCCTTGGTCACCCTGGAGCCATGCCTCCGTGATGACAATTACATCATATCCATTAACAGCTATCTGCACAGTTAATTCGTCCACCTCATTACAAATACACCTCGCATTGAGACACAGAGCCTTCAGGCTTGTCTTTTGAACACACTTTGCCCCTTTAGAATTTTGCTGTAATGTGGCCTTTTGCTTTGGGTTTTCTCTGCCCTCCACTTTTACTTTTCTTCTTTTTAAAATTGTGTATGTCACTCCGCTATTTAAGAATGGAGAGAGGGAAACCAGGGAGTTATAGACCAGTTAGTCTAACACCTGTTGTCGGGAAATTGCTAGAGTCTATAATTAAGGATCAGGTGACCTTGTAAATTTTCAGTTGATCGGAGAGAGCAGGGGGTATAAACTGGTTCTCTATCACCTTAAATTCTTTTTTGAACATCTCCCACTGATCTTGTGTCATTTTATCCATTAAAAGATTTGCCCAGTTTGAAATCGGCCTTACCCAAATCTAGAATCTTAATAGCTGTTTTGTGTTTCTCTCGTTCAAACACTACATTGAGCTCGATCATGTAATGAGCGCTATTGGATAAATGTTCACGCACAGTTAGGCTGTTAATTAAATCTAGCTCATTACTCAGTACTAAATCTAATATGGCATGCCTGTGTGTTGCCTCCAGGACATATTATTGTAGAAAACTATCCCAGACACACTCAAGAAATTTACTGCCTTTCTGACAAGGTGCTTTTCTGTTTATCCAAATCTATATGAAAGTAAAAAATCCCCCCATTAAAACCACTCTTCCTTTGCTACACGTAAGAATGAAGGCATCCACTTCAGCCTCTGCCACAAATGCCTTGCCTTTGCCACTGATTCCATTCACTTCCCTGACCTGAGGTTGAAGCAGACGGTTCGTAAGCTCGGCGGTCTATTCAACTTTCAACCTGCATAACATCATTCACCTTCGCCATTGTCCATCTTTGCCATTGCCTACCTCAGCCCATCTTCTGCTGAAACCCTCATCCATGTATTTGTTAACTCCAGATTCAATTATTCCAATGCTCTCTTGGCTGACCTCCCATCCTCTCTTGGCCGACCTCCCATCCTCCACCCTCCATTAACTTCAGTTCATCCGAAACGCTATTGTCCGTATTCTATTCTGCACAAAGTCCTACTCACCCATCCCAATGCTCACTGACTTATATTGGCTCCCAATTTAATATGTGCATTGTCATAGTTAAATCCCTTTCATGGCTTTGCCTCTCCCCATCTTTGTAAGTTCCTCCAGCTCTAGAACCACTCCTGAACTCTCCATTCCTCTGACTCTGGATTATTGTTAGTTGAGGCATGAAATACAAGAGCAAGGAGGTTATGCTTGAACTGTATAAAACATTGGTTAAGCTGCAGCTAGAGTACTGTGCGCAGTTTTGATCACCACATTACAGGAAAGATGTGATTGCACTGGAAAGGGTGCAGAGGAGATTTACAAGAATGTTGCTTGGACTGGAGAATTTTGGCTACGAGGAAAGACTGTTTGTTTTCTTTGGAACAGAGGAGGCTAAGGGGAGACCTGATTGATGTGTATAAAATTATGAGGGGCCTGGATAGAGTGGATAGGAAGGACCTGTTTCCTTTGGCAGAATTGTCAACAACCAGGGGGCATAGATTTAAAAAAATTAGGGGAAGGGTTAGAGGAGATCCAAGGAGAAATTTCTTCACCCAGAGGGTGGTGGGGATCTGGAACTCACTGCCTGAAAGGGTGGTAGAGGCAGAAACCCTCACCACATTTAAAAGATACTTGGATGTGCACTTAAAGTGCCATAACCTACAGGGCTATGGACCAAGAGCTGGAAAGTGGTATTAGGCTGGGTAGCTCTCGGTCGGCCGGCGCGGACACGATGGGCCAAAATGGCCTCCTTCCACGCTGTAAATTTCTATGATTCTATGATTGTGCATCAGTTCTCCTTTCAGTCCATTATTGATAGCCATGCCTTCAGCTGCCTAGGCCCCATGCTTTGGAATTTCCACCCTAAACTCCTGTCTCGCTCGCTCCCTCTCTTCCTTTAAGATCCAATTGTTATTCCTGGAATCTTTTAAAATAATTCTTCTTAGAGTGTTCTTGACTTCCTTATTCAGACACTTTGGTCACAAAGATGAAATTCTCCATATCCTTCAGAATTTTTTTAAAACAAATTTTCCTTTTGTTGTCTGATTTTCCAGTTCTAGTTCTTCTTCAACTTCTCTAGAACTTACAGGGATAAGTTCTATGATTAACACTACCAACACAGAGCATTATAATACTGTGCTCCCTACCTCTGTAATCTCCTTCAGCCTCACAACCCACCAAAGATATCTGTGCTCCTCAAATTCTGCCCTCTTGAGCATCCGATTATAACTGCTCAACCATCGGTGACCATGCCTTCAGCTGCCTGGGCCCTAAGTTCTGGAACTCCCTCCCTAAACGTCCCCGCCTCTTTACCTCTCTTTCCTCCTTTAAGTTGCTCCTTAAAACCTATCTCTTTGACCAAACTTTTGGTCATCTGCCATAATTTCTTCTTATCTGGCTCGGTGTCAAATTTATTTTTTTGTTTTACAACACTCCTGTAAAGCACCTTGGAACGTTTTACTACGTTAAAGGCGCTATATAAATACAAGTTGTTGTTGCTTCCTTTCAGAGCTAGCTTGGACCTGACTCTCCAGTAATGCTAGCATTTTATCACAAGTGCCAGGCAGAAATCGCAGTGCAGTGGCACTAAAGTTGCTATATGAACGTTTAAAAGGGCTTGGACTAAAATGCTCCACAGGCTGATTGGTTTACAAATGAAAGTAACAAATTGAAGCAGAGTATGATTGAACTAGGAATACATTACATCAACTTGTTCTATAATCACAAAGTGGAAAAACTGTGACAAAAAACTCAGTTTGACATAGAAATATTTCCAAAGTTTCTTTCAGACATAAACATTCTTCACAAAACAGTATGTGTTGAGCTAGAATTCTTACATCGTTCTGGCACCACATATAAATAATTCTAATCGTAAATAATCAAGGTTAAATTTACCCTGTTAGATACTGCTGACTGAGACTGTTTCTTGTTACTCCAGTAGCATGTCAGAGATTTATATAGAGAATGGTTGAAACAGCCACACATAGCATCAAGATCCAGACATTCTTACTTGTTGGTGGACCAAATACCAAGGTTAATATTTCACTGCTGAAGGATTACTGTCCAGAGTCGACATTTATAAGGTTTGCCCCAATTTGATTTTTATCTCAGCTGCATAAAAAGGGTATTGATATATCTAATAATCTGAAGATACTAACTGCTGTGTATATATCAACACATGGTTGCAGTTCATCGTTTAATATTCCTCCCGGTTTAATCAGACGTAAACCTCTCAAGAATCAGAGGGGAAGTGAAGCAGTTAATGTATAACAGGACTTATGAGAAACGGCTTGTAGCTACACTTAATAACTTGTTTATTAAAGAAAGGCAGTTGAACAGTGGGCACAAGGATCAACATGATTCATCTAAAGCGTGACCACAAGGTGCTGGCTGGAGTTTTCTGTAGCCTTGTTACCGCAGGTCTTTGGGGTGCCTGCTTCTGGCAGCTTGCAACCAAGCTTAAATCAGGTAAGAAGTACAGCTGCTTTGTTGTTCCTGACTAATTTTCTCCCCTCTCCTTGTCTCCTGAAATTGCTGACTCATGGTGAGTACAGGCTGATGCCACTGCTCTCCAGTACCTTGCTGTACTTGGAGTTATTGTTGAGGAACACAGATGAGTTGAAGGTCTGCTCCTCACTTTTCAGATACCTCCTTGGAGGTCCTAGTGGAGGAAATGAGAGTAAGGCAGAAGCAGCCATTTCTGCAAGGGTGTCCCGAAGGTCAGAATGAAGTAGGCTGGACAGAGATGTCTGAAAGGGTCACTGCTACCAGCAACAACACCAGGACTTGGGTTCAATGCAGAGAAAGGTTCAATGATCTCACAAGAGCAATGTGGTGACATTGAATGATGACTGAGCCAAGGGGCCTGTCTGGAGATTTCACTGTCAACCTGATTGTAAAGTATGTAGGGCAGCCTCTCAGAAAGACTAAAGGATATTTAGCTGACCCTCTCCCAGTGATGTTAGGATCTTTCTAATTATGTGATGTACATTTTCCCCCTGACTCCTGTTCCTCGTATCAGTGGAGAAGCTGATGTGTGGCTGTGTCTCACAGCTTGCTTCCTCTCAGGAGATTAAAACAGAGGTGCACTTCCGCAGCTCCTCGCAGGACCAGGCTGCCAAGGAGCCCATTGACAAAGAGTCAGCCTGTCCTGTGTCCATCCTAGGAATTAGGGGCCTTGGATGAAGAGCCCCATCCCAAGAAGCTCATATTATTTTGCAGTAGCAGTTTAAAGCTCTTCATGCCCTCAGGTGACATTTAAAAGAGTCAGATTGGGTAAAAAGCTTGCATGGTCACAAGGTGTGTGCATAGTGACAGAACCAAATGATGTTTTCATTCATTGTTGTAGCAAATCACTGGAATATTTTTCCCAAGGTCTGTTTGGTGTATGGTTCTCTTGTATGACAATGAGGAACAGATAATGTGCTGACATTGAGACCCAGGATCAGGGTGTAAGGAGCATCACTTTGATGAGCTAAGACTTCCAAATAAAATGGTGAGCCAAATGAGTCTGCCTTTCAGCAGCCATCGCCACTGCACCTACTTCCTGTTCTTCATGGGCTGGATGTAAAGAATCAGCAATGTTGCCATAAGAGTCTCTGCCATCTGTCTTTTCCTGATTACAAAGTTATGAAACACACTTGCCATCACAGTTCGGAAATGGAGCTGGCGCATACTGAAAGGCACCCCCGGACCTATCCGCACTCTATAAGTTTCTCCGAGCATCTCACTGAGTTAGTCAATTCTGCTCCTTGTCTTCATGTGTTTTTCATTGTTGCACTCCTCTGCAGTATTGGTAGTCCTACGAAGCGGCTTTATGAGCCATTGTAGCAGCTCGCATGGGGCAGGGTGGGCAGGGTTAAAATCGGGGCTTGCATATTATCAACAGTGTTTGTGAAACGATGTAAAGAAAGAACCATGACTGTTCACTCAAATGCATAAACAGAGCTCCACTCATCAGCCTCTGAACACCAGTGAGATTTTTGCTGATTGGGAAGAGCTGACAGTGCAGTCAGTGCAGTACTGGAGGGCATCTTGCATTCAAACTTTAAAGAAAAGTTAATTAAAAGTGGGCTTTGCAGAAGTGGCATTTGTAGTTCCACTGGTGCAAAGCCAAATCAATGCTAGTCCTAGACACCAGGTGGACATTGCTTTGGGTGAATGTTAGTGTCTCTTCTAATTCAAGCTCCCCAGCTGTACGCTGGGCTATCCGCCTGTGCTATTAACAAAAATGTTACACTTCAAGTTTTATTCCAGCATATGAAAACTCATGACACAGCGTAAGTGCTAAAGATGCAATATAAAGAGTATTTCTGAATTAGGTGGCGATTCAAATGCAGTATATACTTAATCAAATGCTGAGATGAGAATATTGCTGGAAATGTGTTACAAAGCATGAGCTAACACACTTGAGTGGTTTAATGGCATAAATGTAACTCCAAAGGTTTGTTTACGACACAGAACTCGAGTGTTCTGGTGCACCTTTGAACCTTACATTAGCTACTTACATCATTTCAAAATTACAAAATTAAATTATCAAACAATTTAAAAAATAGTAAAATATGCAATGGACATATAAATAACAAAAGGAAAATTATGATAGGGATAGTTCCACTAAGGAATTCACAAGAAAAACTCACAGATAACGACAAAGAAATGTCATAAATATTAAATAGTTACTTTGGAGGGAATTTTAACCCCCAAAACACAGGTGGGTTGGGGTCGGGTACGAGGTTAAAGTATTAAAGGTCTGAATCCTGACCAGAATCCACCTCCAACCAGCCCACTTCCAGGTTTAAAGGGGGAGGGCGGGCGGCCGGCCGGCCAACCCACTGCCAGGCGGTGGGTTGCCAATTTAAATATGAAAGTGAGGCTGGTGTGCCTCAGATTTAAACATCATTTAAATTTTAAAAGTGGCTGGTCAAGTTTTGCAGGCTTTGTGAAACCTGGCAACTAATGGAAGGCATGGTCCGCTGAATCCGGGATGTATTTGCCTTTTACACTTACTTCTTGGATCCAGCGTCCCTGCCTAACCCACCCACCATGATTGGAGACCCCCCATCATCATCATAGGCAGTCCCTCGAAATCGAGGAAGACTTGCTTCCACTTTAAAAGTGAGTTCTCCTGACTGTACAGTCCAATATAGGAATTACTGTCACAGGTGGGACAGACAGTTGTTGAAGGAAAGGGGTGGGTGTGACTGATTTGCTGCATGCTCTTTCCGCTGCCTGCGTTTGGTTTTCTGCATGCTCTTGGCGACGAGACTTGAGGTGCTCAGTGTCCTCCCGGATGCTCTTCCTCCACTTAGGGCGGTATTTGGCCAGGGACTCCCAGGTGTTGGTGAGGATGTTGCATTTTATCAAGGAGGCTTTGAGGGTGTCCTTGAAACATTTCCTCTGCCCACCTGGGGAACGCTTGCTGTGTAGGAGTTCCGAGTAGATCGCTTGCTTTGGGAGTCTCGTGTCGGGCATGTGGACAATGTGGCCCACGCAACGAGCTGGTCAAGTGTGGTCAGTGCTTCAATGCTGGGGATGTTGGCCTGATCGAGAACACTGACGTTGGTGCATCTATCCTCCCAGTGGATCCCCCACAAAGCCTCCGATCCCCCCTCGCCCTTCCCCCAGCCTCCAATTCACTCCTCATCCCCACCAGGTCTTTGATCGCCTCCCGGCCTCCCCTCTCCACCTACCAATGCTCTTCCAACACCCCGATGATGTCTGCCTCCCTCCCGATGCTCCACAGGCCTCCCTACGATCCTCCTCTGGCACCCTGATCAGCTCCCGGCTCTACACACTGTTCCTCCTGCCCCCTCTCGATCAGCCCACAGCCCTCACACAATCCCTCCCTCCTTTCTGCAGCCTAGTGCCGCAGGCCTATCCGCCTGCCTCTCTGTCTGGCTGACTGCGGGTGAAAAACAAATAGTGGAATTTTCCAGAGGTCAGCGGGCACAATTGGTGGCGGGTCGAATGGGAAAATGTTTTTTTTTTGGCAGCGGGTCAGAATCCCACTGTCAACCCGCTACCACGCGCATTTCCCAAATGTCGGTCGACCAACACTGAGCAGACCCGACACGCAACAGTGGGGGAAGCAATTGAAATCATTAAAGCCACTTAACAATGCTTTTTTCCTAGCTTTTTGATTTTGACAGATCACCCACCAGTTTCCCGCTAGGCCTCATCAGTGACGCTGAGGCGGAAGGTGACTTGCCATTCTTTCATTCAGCTGATGAGTTGACAGCTTCAAACATCAAGGCAAAGCTCCCCGCTAAATCAGATATCTTCCCTGAGCCACGAGCTTCTCTAAACTTCATTTCGATTACAGAGTCAGAATACTGCAAGTCTTTACACAAGTCTCCACCCAGTCTGACCTTATTACCTCTCCCAAAATTGGCAGATCGCTTCTGTCATCTCTACTTCACCTGCCATCTATTCGATCAGCATTGGTGACCTTGAAACTATCTCACCTTAGTCCTCAGAATCTCACTATGATCAGCAGCACCAGGCACACCAGCACCACCAACAACACCAACCTTCTCTGCAATCACCTGATGCTGCACAGGTCACGACATCGGCACCTGATCACATTGCTGCCAGGGATGGCCTCACCATGGCCAGATTTACTTCACTTGACGCTGTACGCCCTGGCTGCCACATGATGCGCCAGGTTTGTACCACCCCACAGCAACACCATAAAACATCTCTACAGTGCCCAAGCCATTCCTTTCACACTCGTCACTATTGTGGGGGGTACCGTTATGTCTCACCATTCACTACAACTCACTAAGCCACTTCCAAAGGTACACACAAATCTGTTCAAGAACACAAAGTGTTCAAAATAAAGGTTTCAATGTTTGACACCACATTAACAGAAACTTTACATGAACAGTGCCTAAAATGCCCAAGTGCCTACCCTTGTGTGTTGTTAGTTGGTATGATTGCACTAGGATGAGGGTGAGTTTGAGGGGTGGCTAGCGAGATGGGGAAGTGATAATGTAGATAGAGAGGGATGGCTGGAGGTGCAAGGGAAGTTGGCGTAAGGATGTGAAGGAGTACAGTAGGGAAGGCAGAGTGATGGGGATGTGATGAGTAGCACAGCAGGATGAGAATGAGTGTGGCTTTGTACTAACGTTTCATGATCCACGGAGATCATTGAAAGTTTGCGCCACTGCAACCTGGTCCTCCTGACAACATCCCTGCTTGTGCCCTCCTGTGTAATGTGCAACCAGGCTGCATTGATTTCCTGGGAAGGACTCTTCTGCCCATTGGAAGGGAAGAAAACCTCCCTGCAAGATGTCACTCCTTCCATAAACATATGGAGGGAGTCAGTGGAGAGCCTGGGTGCAGCTGTGCACCTTTGTGCAGTGATTGTCAGTGTTTGCAGCACCTCAATGCTGTAGAACACTAACAGCACAAATGTCAAAATAAATGAGTGCATGGTCCCTTTAAGGAAATTGGCTGATGATGTGTCATCAAATGAAGCCATCAGATCCACTTTCTTCAATTGGCTGGGAAACACGCTGGACGGGCTTAACAAGACTAATCAGGGGAAAATCATTTTGGACAGCGAGCTGGAGTCGGCAGCAAGGCTGGAACCCACGTCGCCCGCCATGGACCCACCGAGGTTGGTAAAATCCAGCCAAAAGGTTTCAAATGCAAATCAGGCCCTGTTAAATTCATCAAGGCTTGCAGGAAATCCATTCTCCCAGGTTTCCCAACCGCTTCTGAGCCCGCCCTTCCCACCCCCACTCCCCCTCCCACCCCCCACCCCACCCCCACTCCCACTCCCTCCCCTCCCCACCCCCACTCCCCCTCCCCACCCCCACCCCCTCCCCCCTCCCCGCCCGCTCCCAACACACCAAGTATTAAAATTCAGGCCTTTGTCTCTGTTTTTACCAGGGAGACTAACAAGGTGGACATAACATTCGAAGAAGAGATCAAATAGGATATAAATACATTTAAGATAGGAAGGAGGGAGTTAATTAATAAACTAGACAAATTCATATAAAGATTCAAATCCTTATATTTTCATCTCTATTTCTGAGATGTAACTGATCCCTTTAAACTTGGCGACTGCATGCAGGGACATGCGTCTCATGTTTCATATTTGCTAACTTGTTTTCCATATACTGGAGAGGGTACATATTGCTGCTTGGTATACAAATACTTTTTGATCTCCTTATCTCTGTAACCTTCTCCAGCCCTACAATCCTCTGACATCTCTGCGCTCTTCCGATTCTGGCCTCTTGTTCATCCCTGATTTTCATCGCTCCACTATTGGTGGCTGTACCTTCAGTTGCCGAGGCCCTAAGCTCCAGAATTCCCTCCCTAAACTTCTCCGCATCTCTATCGTCCTTTTAGACACTCCTTAAAGCCTATCTCTTTGACCAAGCTTTTGGTCACCTGTCCTAATATCTTCTTATGTAGCTTGATGTCAAATCTTGTTGGAAAGCGCTTCTGTGAAACGCCTTGGGACATTTTACTACGTTAAAGGTGCAATGTGAATGCAAGTTTTTATTGTTGATTACAAAGAAGGTAGAAGCCGCTTCATGCTGATTACTTGCTTCGTCCTGAAAATAATCAAATGGAGGTAAAGAGCTTGGTAGCACATAGAAACATAGAAAATAGGTGCAGGAGCAGGCCATTCGGCCCTTCGAGTCTGCACCACCATTCAATATGATCATGGCTGATCATGCAACTTCAGTACCCCATTCCTGCTTTCTCTCCAAAACCCTTGATCCCTTTAGCCGTAAGGGCCACATCTAACTCCCGTTTGAATATATCTAACGAACTGGCCTCAACAACTTTCTGTGGTAAAGAATTCCACTGGTTCACAATTCTCTGAGTGAAGAAGTTTTTCCTCATCTCGGACCTAAATGGCTTACCCCTTAGCCTTAGACTGTGACCCCTGGTTCTGGACTTCCCCAACATCGGGAACATTCTTCCTGCATCTAACCTGTCCAATCCCGTCAGAATTTTATATGTTTCTATGAGCTACCCTCTCATTCTTCTAAATTCCAGTGAATATAAGCCTAGTCGATCCAGTCTTTCTTCATATGTCAGTCCTGCCATCCCGGGAATCAGTCTGGTGAACCTTCGCTACACTCCCTCAATAGCAAGAATGTCCTTCCTCAGATTAGGAGACCAAAACTGTACACAATATTCAAGGTGTGGCCTCACCAAGGCCCTGTACAACTGCAGTAAGACCTCCCTGCTTCTATACTCAAATCCTCTCGCTATGAAGGCCAGCATGCCATTTGCCTTCTTCACTGCCTGCTGTACCCGCATGCCAACTTTCAAAGACTGATGTACCATAACATCCAGGTCTCGTTGCACTTCCCCTTTTCCTAATCTGTCACCATTCAGATAATATTCTGTCTTCCTGTTTTTGCCACCAAAGTGGATAACTTCACATTTATCTACATTATACTGCCTCTGCCATGCATTTGCCCACTCACCTAACTTGTCCAAGTCACCCTGCAGCCTCTTAGCATCCTCCTCACAGCTCACACTGCCACCCAGCTTAGTGTCATCTGCAAACTTGGAGATATTACATTCAATTCCTTTGTCTAAATCATTAATGTATATTGTAAATAGCTGGGGTCCCAGCACTGAACCTTGCGGTACCCCACTAGTCACTGCCTGCCATTCTGAAAAGGACCCGTTTATTCCCACTCTTTGCTTCCTGTCTGCCAACCAGTTCTCTATCCATGTCAATACATTACCCCCAATACCATGTGTTTTAATTTTTCACACTAATCTCTTGTGTGGGTAAGAGTAGGAGAGCATCTTAGTAATAGTGATGACAACATAGTAAGGTTCACGAGTAGGATCGAGAGTGACACAAGTAGGACAAAGACTAAGGTAATAGATTGGAAAAGAGCAAACTACGAGGACATGAGGGTGGAACGAAAGAAGGTAAACTGAGAGAAAATCTTAAAAAACAAATCAGAAAAACAGTGGGGAATCTTTAAAAGGGTAATCAATAGAGTTCAAGAGAAATGCATTCTCCTAAAAGCTAAATACAAGCAAGCTAATGATGGGACACTATAAATGAATAAAGAACTAAAGGGAAAATTGAATCTCAAGTAAAAGGCGTATAAGAAATGCTTAGATACTGAAGGAAAGGAGGACAAAAGCAAATAAGAATTTAGCAGATAAATTTTTTAAAAAACTATCTGGAAGGCAGAGGAAAAATTACTAAATTAAATTATTGAGGAATATAAAAAGAAATAATAGCGCGTTAAACATAACAAAAGTAAAATTAAAGTAGGGATAGGGTCACTACAGGATGAGCAAGTTAAACTCACAGGTAATGACAGAGAAATGGCAGAAGCATTGAATAACCACTTCGCCTCAGTTTTCACTGAAGACACTTCACTACAGGATGGTCTTAAAAAGATCACTACAGTTGGGATAGAAAGGGAGAAAATAAGCAACAAACTTGTAAAACGAAAAGAGGATAAAACCCCAGGTCCAGGTGGTATGCACCCATGCATACTCAAGGAGACTGGGAAGGAGAAAGTGGACAGCTAATGTTGCTCCTATATACAGAAGGGGAGATAGAACAAAGCCTGGGAACTATAGAACAGTCTGCTTAACGTCAGTGATAGGAAAGATACTGGAATCTACACTAAAAGAAATGATAGAAGAGTATCTCAAGCCAGGAAATATAATAAAAATAGTCTGCATGGATTCTGAAAGGCTAAGTGATGCTTAACTAACCTGATAGAATTCTTTGAAGAGTAGACAAGGGTACTTAAAATATTGTGCATAATTTTGGTCTCCATACTATAAAAAGGACTTTAAAGCACTGGAGAAAATACAAAATAATTTACATGGTGGTACCAGAATTGAGAGATTACAGCTATTGGGAAAGAAAGAAGAAAGAAAGACTTGAATTTATTTAGCGCCTTTCACGACCACAAATAACAAATAACGACATGCAAATAAGAGTCCATTCATTTAAAAAGAAATCTTTGCCCTCAGCTAATTTTTTATTTTATTTTTTTTTACAGTAGCCCATTTGAGCACTCTAATGTACAAAAAGACATGATTGCGCCCCCCCCCCCCACCCCACCTTTCTCCCTACTGTCTCACCTCGACTCCCCAAAGCCTTTCTACCATCTACACGGCACAAGTCAGGAGTGTGATGGAATACTCTCAACTTACCTGGATGAGTGCAGCTCCAACAGCACTCAAGAAGCTCAACACCATCCAGGACAAAGCAGCCTGCTTGTTTGGTACCCCATCCACCACCTTAAGCAATCACTCCCTCCACAACTGGCGTACCATAGTTGCAGTGTGTACGATCTACAAGATGCACTGCAGCAACTTGCCAAGGCTTCTTCAGCAGCACCTCCCAAACCCGCGACCTCTACCACTTAAAAGGACATGGGCAGCAGGCACATGGGAACACCATCACCTCCAAGATTCTGTGGCCTAAGAAGGAACAGCAAGGGTATTACTTTCATAGAACAGTTAAATGTACCCAGGTGCTAAGGTTTTGGAAATGGAGAAAACTCTTTCCTTTAAACATTCTGTTGAAAAAGAGTGGAATTTATAGCTCAGCTATCAGATTCAAAAGCCAAAATCCTTAAAACACATTTCCCATTTTAAATACTATATTTTGTTAATTTTTAGATCCTTCCGTAAAACCACCATCAATTCCATCCGCCATCCTACATTCATGTTGCTGCCAAAACAATGGAACCTGTGAGAATGAAATCTGTATTTGTTCAGATGAGTGGAAAGGAAATCATTGCGAGATTGGTTTGTATATCTGATCTTTCCTATTTCACAAGTGACTATGATGGTAAATTGTAGACAATTACTCAAATTTTGGTTAAAATTACATTGAACTAGCTGTTGGAGCAGTTAGTAATTATACAATAACAAGTGTAAATTGATGACATGGTAATAAATTATAATAATTTATTTAAATAAATCAATGACAAGGTTTGCCTCTGTACCATCTTAAGAGAATTTCATTTGATTTCCTTGCAGCAAATTTCTGTGAAAGAAGTAAGTACAATTCCTCTGAGGGACTGTTTACATTCAATCAAATTTTGGTGGGGCAGTATGGCTACTCTGAAGAAGAATGTGAGCCATACACTTTAAATGGTATGTTAATCTCTTGTTTGTGATGTTTTGTCCAATATCTTAAATCAACAACAGTTACTTTAGATACAAGTTTCTTTATTATATATCTTGCATAAAATAAAATCCACATAATTTGGACTTTTATTACATTAGAATATTAGGTTCTTATCTGTCACATGTCAAACGTGTTAATGTATCTCTGTTTTTCATATGAACACCTCTTCACCCGAGTACTTAACCCACATATACAGCACTCGTTATTTTGCATTTCAGGAATCAAGGGGAACAAGTGAAATTGAACTAATGGGTGATTATGTACAGACATATATGAGGCTCTTCACTGGTTAGGACTTTGTGACCGGTGGCTTTGCTAACCCCTGAACCATTTATAACTCAAAATATTTGTCGGAATCTTAGTGAAAAATTGTATTGCAGTAGTGCTTATAGGTTGCAATATAAAAACAGTCATGCTTACACGATCTAATATATTATATTAAAGTAACTTCAGACATAAGCACCATTTTTCATATTGTCATATGATCATATTTTTCCCTGACAGACTGTACCTTGGTGTTAAGACAATGAATTACTAACTTTTTGTTTAAATTCCATTTATATCTCAACAGCAAATATTTCAAAAGCAACACGCCTGTGCACTGAGAAGAATGGAATCATCAGTCTACAAAATGTCACATTAACAGACTGCAATGAAAATTTAAAAAACCTTATAGAGAAGGTAATATTTTATGTGTGAGCCTCCAGTTATTAGCCAAAGCAAAGAAGGAACAGAAGCTGAAATGGGGAGAAAAAGGCCAAAGTAAAAAGAAACAGTGATACTTAATTAACACAGTCAGGGTGAGCCAAAAATTGAAAGGGTATCAGCTTCTGTTAACTGGAGGACAATTTAATGTATTAGTTAGTATGCAGAATTGTGGCTTCATCATCAATATAACAAGATACTTTAATTACCAATTATATAGTTCCCAGAAAATGTATAAAACTGTCTCTAAAATAAATTAAAACTCTACAAAAGTTCACACAGTGACAGAGGTTTTCCCAAAAAAGAGCAATGGCACATCTATTAGAGATTTCTCTTCTTCCTGGTTGTGAAGAAAGAAGAAACTTACAGTTATATAGAATCTTTCACATCCTCAGGACATCTCAAAGCACTTTTATGTCCAATTGACCAGACAGAAATAGTCCTCTCTGAAAGACAGCACCTCTGACAATGCAGCGCACCCACAATATTGCACTGATGTGTCAGACTAGATTATGGGCTGGATTTTTGGCTCCTCTCCACTCTGTTTTTCGCCCCGGCGCGGCGACAATGGCGGCGGTGAGGTCTCCTGGGCAGGCGGTCAGCCTCCAGTGATCCTCGGCTCCGGTTTTGCGGCAGCGTGGAGCAGCGCAGCCCAGAAGACCTGTGCCGGTGTGCAACACCCCTGGTTGCGACATTGGCACAAGTTTGAGTTCCTGCCCGACTCGTCCGCCCGGAAGCGCGCCTCGTAATGACTGCCTGGGAAATCAAAGCGGTCCAACCATCCGTCGGCGAAGAGGTGAGTAATGGACGCCTAAAGTAAGCGTGATTGTTTTTTTCTTTTAATTTTTTTAGTGATTTGTGTTGTGGTGGCGTGGGCAATGTTTTGGGAATGTTGTTGTGGGTTTTTATTTTTTAGTTCCCCCCGCCCCCCCGACGCTTCCAGTCAGCTCTTTAGCTCGGGAGTTTCCCATCCTAACGCCACGAAAGGTGTACAACAACTTCCTTAGCACTGCACCCCCTGACGCAGGTCCCAGCTACCAAACTTAATAACTGAGGCGCAAACTATTCCCGGCCGCTAACTTTCCTGTCCCTCCGCCATTATCGCCCCAAAAACATAAAAGCCTAAAATCCAGTCCTATGTGCTCAAGTTTCTGGACTGGAACTTGAATCTACAATTTACAGGTGGGAGTACTACCACTGATCAAAGCTAACACCTAAAACAATCAGAGCTTACCTTTAAAGAACACCCTCCAATTAGACACCAATGAAACTAAACCAGTCTCAAAGAGCTTTTGAATCTATGCAACACTCATTAATATCATTTTTTATTTTTCTTATCTGTATTTAACTATTTAGAAACATAGAAACAGAAAATAGGTGCAGGAGTAGGCCATTCGGCCCTTCTAGCCTGCACCACCATTCAATGAGTTCATGGCTGAACATGCAGTTTCAGTACCCCATTCCTGCTTTCTCACCATACCCCTTGATCCCCCTAGTAGTAAGGACTACATCTAACTCCTTTTTGAATATATTTAGTGAATTGGCCTCAACAACTTTCTGTGGTAGAGAATTCCACAGGTTCACCACTCTCTGGGTGAAGAAGTTTCTCCTCATCTCGGTCCTAAATGGCTTACCCCTTATCCTTAGACTGTGACCCCTGGTTCTGGACTTCCCCAACATTGGGAACATTCTTCCTGCATCTAACCTGTCTAAACCCATCAGAATTGTAAACGTTTCTATGAGATCCCCTCTCATTCTTCTGAACTCCAGTGAATACAAGCCCAGTTGATCCAGTCTTTCTTGATATGTCAGTCCCGCCATCCCGGGAATCAGTCTGGTGAAGCTTCACTGCACTCCCGCAATAGCAAGAATGTCCTTCCTCAAGTTAGGAGACCAAAACTGCACACAATACTCCAGGTGTGGCCTCATCAAGGCCCTGTACAACTGTAGCAACACCTCCCTGCCCCTGTACTCAAATTCCCTCGCTATGAAGGCCAACATGCCATTTGCTTTCTTAACCGCCTGCTGTACCTGCATGCCAACCTTTAATGACTAATGTACCATGACACCCAGGTCTCGTTGTACCTCCCCTTTTCCTAATCTGTCACCATTCAGATAATCGTCTCTCTCTCTGTTTTTACCACCAAAGTGGATAACCTCACATTTATCCACATTATACTTCATCTGCCATGCATTTGCCCCCTCACCTAACCTATCCAAGTCACTCTGCAGCCTCCTTGCATCCTCCTCGCAGCTCACACTGCCACCCAACTTAGTGTCATGCGCAAATTTGGAGATACTACATTTAGTCCCCTTGTCTAAATCATTAATGTACAATGTAAACAGCTGGGGCCCCAGCACAGAACCTTGCAGTACCCCACTAGTCACTGCCTGCCATTCTGAAAAGTACCCATTTACTCCTACTCTTTGCTTCCTGTCTGCCAACCAGTTCTCAATCCACGTCAGCACACTACCCCCAATCCCACGTGCTTTAACTTTGCACATTAATCTCTTGTGTGGGACCTTGTCGAAAGCCTTCTGAATGTCCAAATACACCACATCAACTGGTTCGCCCTTGTCCACTCTACTGGAAACATCCTCAAAAAATTCCAGAAGATTTGTCAAGCATGATTTCCCTTTCACAAATCCATGCTGACTTGGACCTATCATGTCACCTCTTTCCAAATGCACTGCTATGACATCCTTAATAATTGATTCCATCATTTTACCCACTACTGAGGTCAGGCTGACCGGTCTATAATTCCCTGTTTTCTCTCTCCCTTTTTTAAAAAGTGGGGTTACATTGGCTACCCTCCACTCCATAGGAACTGATCCAGAGTCAATGGAATGTTGGAAAATGACTGTCAATGCATCCGCTATTTCCAAGGCCACCTCCTTAAGTACTCTGGGATGCAGTCCATCAGGCCCTGGGGATTTATCGGCCTTCAATCCCATCAATTTCCCCAACACAATTACCCGACGAATAAGGATTTCCCTCAGTTCCTCCTTCTATTAGACCCTCTCACCCCTTTTATGTCCGGAAGGTTGTTTGTGTCCTCCTTAGTGAATACCGAACCAAAGTACTTGTTCAATTGGTCTTCCGTTATGACTTCCCCTGATTCTGACTGCAGAGGACCTATGTTTGTCTTTACTAATCTTTTTCTCTTTACATATCTATAGAAACTTTTGCAATCCGTCTTAATGTTCCCTGCAAGCTTCCTCTCGTACTCTATTTTCTCTGCCCGAATCAAACCCTTTGTCCTCCTCTGCTGAGTTCTAAATTTCTCCCAGTCCCCGGGTTCTCTGCTATTTCTGGCCAATTTGTATGCCACTTCCTTGGCTTTAATGCTATCCCTGATTTCCCTTGATAGCCACAGTTGAGCCACCTTCCCTTTTTTATTTTTACGCCAGACAGGGATGTACAATTGTTGTAGTTCATCCATGCGGTCTCTAAATGTCTGCCATTGCCCATCCACAGTCAACCCCTTCAGTATCATTCGCCAATCTATCCTAGCCAATTCACACCTCATACCTTCAAAGTTCTGGACCATGGTCTCTGAATTAACTGTTTCATTCTCCATCCTAATGTAGAATTCCACCATATTATTGTCACTCCTTCCCAAGGGGCCTCGCACAACGAGATTGCTAATTAATCCTCTCTCATTACACAACACCCAGTCGAAGATGGTCTCCCCCCTAGTTGGTTCCTCGACATATTGGTCTAGAAAACCATCCCTTATGCACTCCAGGAAATCCTTCTACACCGTATTGCTTCCAGTTTGGTTAGCCCAATCTATATGCATATTAAAGTCACCCATGATAACTGCTGCACCTTTATTGCATGCACCCCTAATTTCCTGTTTGATGCCCTCCCCAACATCACTATTACTGTTTGGAGGTCTGTACACAACTCCCACTAACGTTTTTTGCCCTTTGGTGTTCTGCAGCTCTACCCATATAGATTCCATATCATCCAAGCTAATGTCCTTCCTAGCTATTGCATTAAGCTCCTCTTTAACCAGCAATGCTACCCCACCTCCTTTTCCTTTTATTCTATCCTTCCTGACTGTTGAATACCCATGGATGTTGAGTTCCCAGCCCTGATCATCCTGGAGCCATGTCTCTGTAATCCCAATCACATCATATCTGTTACATATCTGTTAACATCTATTTGCACAGTTAATTCATCCACCTTATTACGGATACTCCTTGCATTAAGACACAAAGCCTTCAGGCTTGTTTTTTTAAACACCCTTTGTCCTTTTAGAATTATGATATAGTGTGGCCCTTTTTATTTCTTGCCTTTGTTTACTCAGCCTTCCACTATTGCTTTTTACCATCTGTTTCTGACTCCATATTACTTCGCCCTATCTCGCTGTATAGGTTCCCATCCCCCTGCCATATTAGTTTAAACACTCCCGAACTGCATTAGCAAATATTACCCCCAGGACATCAGTTCCAGTCCTGCCCAAATGCAGAACGTCCCTTTTGTACAGGTCCCACTTCCCCCAGAACTGGTTCCAATGTCCCAGGAATTTGAATCCCTCCCTCTTGCACCACTGCTCAAGCCACGTATTTATTCTAACTATCCTGCTTCCTCTACTCTGATTAGCACGTGGCTCTGGTAGCAATCCAGAGATTACTACCTTCGAGGTCCTACTTTTTAATTTAACTCCTAGCTCCCTAAATTCAGCTTGTAGGACCTCTTCCTATATCGTTGGTACCTACATGTACCACGACAACTGGCTGTTCACCCGCCCTCTCCAGAATGCTCTGCAGCCGCTCAGAGACATCCTTGACTCTTGCACCAGGGAGGCAACATACCATCTTGGAGTCTCGGTTGCGGCCGCAGAAACTCTATCTATTCCCCTTACAATAGAGTCACCTATCACTATAGCTCTCCCACTCTTTTTCCCACCCTTCTGCGCAGCAGAGCCACCCATGGTGCCATGAACCTGGTTGCTTCATATCACTTGTTGAGCTCATATATCAGTATTTGTATTAATATTAGCTTTGTCCTATCAACAGGCAATGAAGCATATTACAGAAGATGAGTTGTTGAAAATTGCAACCGCTGCTCAGATCCTTACCTCAGAACCACATGAACTGACTCCAGAGAATATCAGCTTTGCTGCCCAAATAGTGCAGCGCGTGCTGAATCAGTCAGATATATTGGACTCATTTGAGGTGAGCATCAATTACTATTCGATTTCACACTGAAATGAAATGCTACAGAACAGCAGAGGTTTTTAGATTAAGTGAAAAGACCTTAGCGTAATTAAAATCTGATACTCGAACTTTGCCTGAACAATCCGTTCTAAAGTTTATTTGAATTGCAGCAGTTATTTTTTTTTTTTAATGATTTGATTGACCTGATCTCTGTAACATTCACAGAACAACTAATTAATATTGTGTAGGTATTTAGATAACGTTTCCCCTGTTCTCTATCTGCCTGAGTTAATGTTTACATCAAGTCCATGGCTTCCTTTCATGCCACCTGTAGCTGGCAGCCAAGCGGTCCAAGACATGGCATTTCTCTCTGATGTTTATTCTTCATCGCTAGAAAATGCCGCACTCTGCTCGGTACCTCACTGCATGAAGGAGCTGAGATCGAGAACAAATTGTCGTGGACCTGGAACCTGCAGCCATCTCTGATTTGTGCTAGTGCACTAACGAAGTACCAATTTTGAAACAAAATTCCAATCACCTTTGCTAAACGCTTAATATAGCATCCCAGTAATTTATATTTGATTTAAAATATGATAGCTTTATAAAGTTGCCAAAATTATGAATTCAGTTACTTGAGAATATATTTTCATTATTTCTCCATATGAGTCTATATTACTTTGAATGTGTTAATCAAACCTGCGACTTTCATGGTCCAAAAAGTAAGTGGACTGTTTGTTATGGTACTGAGTCGTACAGATCATTAGGTACAGTATATAAAGTTGGGAATGCTGAATCTAAGGAAGAGCTGAGTATGACCACAGCTGGCATACTGTGTGTAGTTTTAGGTCCCACACTATAGAGCAACAAGAATAACTTGCATTAATATAGCGCTTTCAATATAGAAAAACTTCCAGAAGCACAGACAAAAATTGATATCGAGCCGGAGGGGATATTAGGAGGGGTGACTAAATGTTTGTTCACGGAGGTGGGTTTTAAGAAGTATTTTAAAGGAGAAGATTGTCATGGAGAGGAGGAAAAGTTTAAGGAGACAATTCCAGAGCTTAGGGCCGAAACGCACAGCCGGCAATGGTGGGGTGAAGGGTGTGGGGACGTACAAGAGGCCACTGTTGGAAGAATGCAAAGGGTTGTAGGGCTGGAGGCAAGTACAGCAATAGGGAGGCACAAAGTCATGAAAGGATTTGAACACAAGGATGAACATTTTAAATTGATGGTGTTGGGAGACCTGGAGCCAATGTTGGTCGATGGGTGAGCGGGATTTGGTGCGGGTTAGGATACAGGCAACAGAGTTTTGAAAGTTTTTAAGAGGATGGGAGGCCAGCCAGGAGAGCAGTGGGATAGTCAAATCTGTAGGTAATAAAGCCATGGATGAGGGTTTCGCCAACAAATGAGCTGAGGGAGGGGTGGAAATAGGTGATATTAGAGGAAAAGTAGGTGGTCTTAGTGATAGAGAGGGTATGCGGTTGGAAGCTCAGCTCGGCTCAAATAGGTCACCGAGGTTGCGAACAGTGGTTCAACTCAAGACAGTAACCAGGGAAGGGGATGGTATCGGTGGCAAGAGCACAGAGTTTGTGCTGGGGCCGAAGCTAATGGATTTGATCTTCTCAATGTTTAACTGGAGGAAATTGTAACTTGTGTGGCACTGGGTGTTGGACAAGTAGGCTGACAATGCAGAGGCGGTGGAGTGGTTGAGAGAGGTGGTGGTGAAGGAGAGCTGGGTGTTCTCAGTGTACATGTGGTTAAAGGTAATAGAGAGGGTACTGTGGTGAATCACTAGGATGCTGCCTGGATTGAGGAAATACAAATACTAATGCTTGAAATATTAGAGCTGTTTTTGTTAAAGGAGATTATGCAGTGATTTGACAGAGGTGTCTAAAATTATGAAGGGATGGACCAAATAGATAGAAACCGACTGTTTCCATTTGTTGATGGCTTTAGAACAAGGGTCATAGATATAAATTGAGATTTAGGACAGGGAGAAGGATAAACCTTTTTTACGGAAGGTTGTGAAGCTGTTAAATGCACAACAAAAATTTTTTGTGATTAAAGTAGAGAATAACATTTAAGATCAATAAGTGATTGCAGGAAAGGAAAACAAAGGGATATGAGATCAGAGCAGGCATATGTGATTAAGACTATTGCTCATGTGGAGGGTAAGTTCCAAAAGTTAAGCCAAACAGCCTGTTGCCATGTAGTAATTTCTATGTAATTTTATATTGTCCATAATCTTCTGATTTAGAATCTTCTGCTATCACCAATCCAAAGTTGACACTTCAGTGCAGTACTTCAGTGATATCGCTGGACGATGGTTGAGTTAAACTTTCTAAAGGGTTAAATTCATAGGGCAGCAGAGCTATAAGATATAGATTAGGATTCAATTGGAGTGTCTGAAGCCACATGCTTCAGAAAGTTGGACATTCTAATGGTCATTCATGTGTATTCTGGTTGAGATGACTCAATTCATTTGAGTTCAGCAAGGTTAGTTGCCCAGGCAGTTTGGTGAGTTTTCACTTCCTGTGTTCAGAATTAACAAAAGAAGTGAAAAATCATAGACTGTCAGGTTTTTAAAATAGACACTGAGGGTAGGCTTTGGTTAGCCAGGTCCAAAGAAGATTGAGAAGGTTAGGATGCAGAAGAGTCATTAGAAGTTATTTTGCTTAAGTCAAGTAAGATGATCCACTGATGTGGAGAAGTGCAGCATGGTCATTACTTGTGTTACATAAGAACATAAGAAATAGGAGCAGGAGTAGGCCATTTGGCCCCTCATGGCTGATCTGATCATGGACTCAGCTCCAGTTCCCTGCCTGCTCTCCATAACCCTTATCGCTCAAAAATCTGTCTATCTCCACCTTAAATATATTCAATGTCCCAGCCTCCACTGCTCTCTGGGGCAGAGAATTCCATAGATTTGCAACCCTCAGAGAAGAAACTCCTCCTCATTTCAGTTTTTTTTTGAGGATGTAACTAGTAGAGTGGACAAGGGAGAACCAGTGGATGTGGTGTATTTGGACTTTAAAAAGGCTTTTGACAAGGTCCCGCACAAAAGATTGATGTGCAAAATCAAAGCACATGGTATTGGGGGTAATATACTGACGTGGATATAGAACTGGTTGGCAGACAGGAAGCAGAGAGTCGGGATAAACGGGTCATTTTCAGAATGGCAGGCAGTGACTCAGTGCTAGAACCCCAGCTCTTTACAATATACATCAATGATTTGGATGAAGGAATTGAGTAATATCTCCAAGTTTGCAGATGACACTAAACTGGGTGGCGGTGTGAGCTGTGAGGGGGACGATAAGAGGCTGCAGGGTGAGTTAGACAGGTTAGGTAAGTGGGCAAATGCATGGCAGATGCAGTATAATGTGGATAAATGTGAGGTTATCCACTTTGGGGGAAAAAACATCTGAATGGTGGCAGATTAGGAAAAGGGGAGGTGCAATGAGACCTGGGTATCATGGTTCATCAGTCTTTGAAAGTTGGCATACAGGTGCAGCAGGCGGTAAAGAAGGCAAATGGTATGTTGGCCTTCATAGCTAGATGATTTGAGTATAGGAGCAGGGAGGTCTTACTGCAGTTGTACAGGGCCTTGGTGAGGCCTCACCTGGAATATTGTGTTCAATTTTGGTCTCCTAATCTGAGGAAGGACGTTCTTGCTATTGAGGGAGTGCAGCGAAGGTTCACCAGACTGATTTCCGGGATGGCCGGACTGACATATGAGGAGAGACTGGATCAACTGGGCCTTTATACACTGGAGTTTAGAAGGACGAGAGTGGATCTCATAGAAACATACAAGATTCTGACGGGACGGGACAGGTTAGATGCGGGTAGATTGTTCCCGATGTTGGGGAAGTACAGAACCAGGGGACACAGTCTTAGGATAAGGGGTAGGCCATTTAGGACTAAGATGAGGAGAAACTTCTTCACTCAGAGAGTTGTTAACCTGTGGAATTCCCTGCCGCAGAGAGTTGTTGATGCCAGTTCATTGGATATATTCAAGAGGGAGTTAGATATGGCCCTTACGGCTAAGGGGATCAAGGAGTATGGAGAGAAAGCAGGAAAGGGGTACTGAGGGAATGATCAGCCATGATCTTATTGAATGGTGGTGCAGGCTTGAAGGGCTGAATGGCCTACTCCTGCACCTATTTTCTATGTTTCTATGTTAAATGGGCGGCCCCTTATTCTGAGACTATGTCCCCTAGTTTTAGTTTCCCATATGAGTGGAAATATCCTCTCTGCATCCACCTTGTCCAGCCCCCTCATTAGCTTATATTTTTTGATAAGATCACCTCTCATTCTTCTGAACTCCAATGAGTATAAGCCCAACCTACTCAACCTATCTTCATAAGTCAACCCCCTCATTTCCAGAATCAACCTAGTGAACCTTCTCTGAACAGCCTCCAATGCAAGTATATCCTTCCTTAAATACAGAAACCAAAACTGTATGCAGTACTCTAGGTGTGGACTCACCAATACCCTGTACAATTGTAGCAGGACTTCTCTGCTTTTATACTCTATCCCCCTTGCAATAAAAGCCAACTTTCCATTTGTCTTCCTGATTACTTGCTTTACCTGCATACTAACTTTTTGTGTTTCATGCACAAGGACCCCCAGGTCCCTCTGTACTGCAGCAATTTGCAATTTTTCTCCATTTAAATTATAATTTGCTTTTCTATTTTTTCTGTCAAAGTGGATAACCTCACATTTTCCCACATTATACTCCATCTGCCAAATTTTTGCCCACTCACTTCGCCTGTCTATATCCCTTTGCAGATTTTTTGTATCCTCCTCACAATTTGCTTTCCCACCCATCTTTGTATCATCAGCAAACTTGGCTACATTACACTCAATCCCTTCATCCAAGTTATTAAAAGAGATTGTAAATGCAAAGATAAGTTGTTCTGATTGAATGAAGTGAGTCTGATTAGAACGGTTGCTCTGTATGGTAACAAGCTCTCTGTGAAATAAAGGAGCTTAACAGTTTGTATCTGGCCTCAGCTTACCAAGGGTTTAATCACTCCCCCTTCATAAAGATCAGAGAAGTACATGTGAGGGCACATACAAATGACACAATATCCTGTTTGTTATATCCCCTGGGTTACATTATTGTATAAGTCAATATTGCACGGTGTGCATCAGCTGTGCCACATAGGATATCCCGAGAAGGCATCTATAGCAGACCCGAATTTATAACATATATAAATGACTTTTTAACTGGCTTTAGTATCTGAATAATTAATTCCTATCTCAGAGTGCACTGTGTTCATTGTTTTATATTTATTCTTGGGATGTGGGTGATGCTGGCAAGACTGGATTCATTGTTCATCCCTAGTTGTTTGGAGAAGGTGATATTGTGCCTTCTCCTTGAATTGTTGCAGTCCATGTGGCGATTTCGGTAGGGAATTCCATGATACTGACCCTGCAACAATGCAGGAATGACGACAATGTGTTTAAGCAAGGATGATGCATGACTTGGAGGTAACTGCATTGCTACAACGTTGCTACACTTGTCCTTCTCGGTTCTAGCGGTTACAGGGGAGGGGGTGCTGTCAAAGTAACTTTGCTGCAATGCATCCTGTAGATCATAGATACTGCTGCCATAGTTCCTATGCTTTTCCTATATTACCACAATAACTAAAGTACTTCATTGGCTGTAAAGTGCTTTCCGACATCCAGTGGTCATGAACGGCGCTATATAAATGCAAGTCTTTTTTTTATTATAGGGTGTCAATGATGGAGGGGATAGATATTGAATCCAATAGCAGGGGTATTGATCAAGAAAATTGCTTTGTTCTGGATTATGTTGAGCTTCTTGGTATTTGACTTGCTTTGCAATGGTTATGGAGACTACATAACTGTACTTTTTGATTTATGATTTGCAGGCTGCTTTCATGGCAATTACTACAATCAGTCAACTTCTCAATGTTAATGAAATAGCATTTGATCCCACAAATGAGATCTTTAACATTACACAGAGGTGAGATAATGTTTGTACTCTAGTTGTATGCATCAAGCATAAATTTAATCTGACATTCCTAGTAGGCAATGGTGCTCACAAAAATAGCACCTTGGGAACTGTGAGTCTATGATTTTCCAGTTGAAGTGTGTGGGAATTATTGTTACTCAGTATTTTAATCAAATGTTTCACACTGTGAATTTTGCACAAAATAGATATGATAAGGGATCTGTTTTACATGTGCCACTAGTACATTTAAAGTAGAAGAAAACATTTTTGCTGTTACATTTTTGGGACTTCTTAAACTTTCTTAATGTAGATTATTTTGGCTCTCATATGTTAGATTAGTCATTGGTGAGTCCCAACATCCTAAACCTTTGGCAGTGTCTATCATCGCCTTGAAATCTAGGTAACCTTTCAGTATTATGCCCAGGTAAACAAATAGTAAGTCCTGTTTGGTACTCGATTATGTTATGGCTTCATAAGATAACTCCTCCAGGCTTCAAAAGTAGTGGAGCATTGCATCAGATCTTAATCTTAGTTTAACATATGAAGCAAATTTGTTAAACACACAATGAACAAGTGAATAATCTAATGGTGATATAATAGTGCTTTCAGTAGAACGTTTATCTCTAACTCTCCCTGTAGACAAGATAATAAAAAGATGATGGCCTAGAAATTCGATCGCGCCCATAAATGAGTACAGGCAGCATGTGCCTGTTCGCATCCCTGGGACCACATGAAGGTCTGGTGCAAATTCATTAAAATAATTCAGGCGTGCGGCCAGTACAACTCATTGCGAGGGTGGAAATTCAAGGGTATCTGAAGCTACTTAAAGGCAGCCAGCACCTCTTAAATGGGAGGTGTACACTGGCTGCAGACAACAGGGACATTAAAAAGAATGGCTGGAAGAGGTCCAGATAGGGCACCCAGGTTCTCTGATGCCATGTTGAAGGCCCTGGTCCAGGTGATGGACAGGAAGAGGAAGATTCTTTTGCCCACAGGGGGCAGAAAGCCCTCAAGGCAACACCTTTGCTCACACTGCTGCCATGGAAGCTTAGACGGTTGGCATCTTGCTTCTGGGGGCTAGTATTGACAGAGGCTTCCAGAGTGATCTGGGGCTGAAGTGGAGTCTGCATCCAATCCCTGGTCGTATGTCTGTGTCTGATTGCTCCAGTGTAGTGGTGTTTACAACTTCTCCTTTCCAGTATAGAGGTGAACAGTATACTGGAGATATGCAAGTTCATTTGCAGTCTAAGAAAGCTTGAGCAAATGGCCATTGGGACTGTCGATTGGGCTTTATCTTCAGGTTTAGGTCATGATCACACAAAGTTTACCTCATCCAAGGGCAAAATTAAAGCTGAAACAAAAAACCTGAATGCTGACCCTATCTATTTAGGGAGGAAAAAAAAGAGACCCTCATTGAATCGGTGATAGAAACGCATTCATTATATTATCTATTAATGGAACACCCATATAGGCACCCCGCTTATAATATAAAAACATAAGAAATAGGAGCAGGAGAAGGCCATGCGGCCCCATCGAGCCTGCTCTGCCATTTAATACCATCCTGGCTGATCCGATCATGGACTCAGCTCCACTTCGCTGCCCATTCCCCATAACCCCTTATCGGTTAAGAAACTGTCTATCTCGGTCTTAAATTTATTCAATGTCCCAGCTTCCACAACTCTCTGAGACAGCGAATTCCACAGTTTCACAACCCTCAGAGAAGAAATTCCTCCTCATCTTAGAATAAAGGGCCGCCCATTTAAAACTAAGATTATGCCTTCTAGTTCTAGTCTCCCCCATCATTGGAAACATCCCCTCTGAATCCACCTTGTCAAGCCCCCTGATAATCTTATACGTTTCGATAAGATCACCTCTCATTCTTCTGAATTCCAATGAGTAGAGGCCCAACCTCCTCAATCTTTCCTCATAAGTCAACACCCTCATCTCTGGAATCAACTAGTGAACCTTCTCTGAACTGCCTCAAAAGCAAGTATATCCTTTCTTAAATATGGAAACATAGAAACATAGACACATAGAAAATAGGTGCAGGAGTAGGCCATTCAGCCCTTCAAGCCTGCACCACCATTCAATATGATCATGGCTGATCATGCATTTCAGTACCCCATTCCTGCTTTCTCTCCATACCCCTTGATCCCTTTAGCTATGAGGGCCACATCTAACTCCTTTTTGAATATATCTAACGAACTGGCCCCAACAACTTTCTGTGGTAGAGAATTCCACATGCCCACAACTCTCGAGTGAAGAAGTTTCTCCTCATCTCAGTCCTAAATGGCTTACCCCTTATCCTTAGACTATGACCGCTGGTTCTGGACTTCCCCAACATCAGAAACATTCTTCCTGCATCTAACCTGTCCAGTCCCGTCAGAATTTTATATGTTTCTATGAGATCCCCTCTCATTCCTCTAAATTCCATTGAATACAAGCCTAGTCGATCCAGTCTTTCTTCATATGTCAGTCCTGTCATCCCTGGAATCAGTCTGGTGAACCTTCGATGCACTCCCTCAATAGCAAGAATGTCCTTCCTCAGATTAAGAGAGCAAAACTGTACACAATATTCAAGGTGTGGCCTTACCAAGGCCCTTAACAACTGTAGTAAGACCACCCTGCTCCTATACTCGAATTCTCTCCCTATGAAGGCCAACATGCCATTTGCCTTCTTCACCGCCTGCTGCACCTGTATGCCAACCATCAATGACTGATGTACCATGACACCTAGGTCTCGTTGCACCTCCCCCTTTACAAATCTGTCACCATTCAGATAATAATCAGCCCTCCTGTTTTTACCACCAAAGTGGATAATCTCACATTTATCCACATTATACCACATCTGCCAAACCAAAACTGTATGCAGTATTCTAGGGGTGGCCTCACCAATACCCTGTTTTTATACTCCATCCCCTTTGCAATAAAGGCCAAGATTCCATTGGCCTTCCTGATCACTTGTTGTACCTGCGAACTAACCTTTTTGTGTTTCATGCACCAGGACCCCCAGGTCCCGCTGTACTGCAGCACTTTGCAATTTTTCTCCATTTAAATAATAACTTGCTCTTTGATTTTTTTATCTACTAAAGTGCATAACCTCACACTTTCCATTATACTCCATTTGCCAAATTTTTGCCCACTCACTTAGCCTACCTATGTCCTTTTGCAGGTTTTTTGTGTTCTCCTCACACATTGCTTTTCCACCCATCTTTGTATCGTCAGGAAACTTGGCTACGTTACACTCGGTCCCTTTGTCCAAGTCGTTAATATAGATTGTAAATAGTTGGGGTCCCAGCACTGATCCCTGCGGCACCCCACTAGTTACTGATTGCCAACCCGAGAATGAACCATTTATCCCGACTCTCTGTTTTCTGTTATTTAGCCAATCCTCTATCCATGATAATATGTTACCCCCAACCCCTTGTACATTTATCTTGTGCAGTAACCTTTTATGTGGCACATTGTCAAATGCCTTCTGGAAGTCCAAATACACCACATCTACTGGTTCCCCTTTATTCAATCTGTTTATTACATCCTCAAAGAATTCCAGCAAATTTGTCAAACATGACTTCCCCTTCATAAATCCATGCTGACTCTGCCTGACTGAATTATGCTTTTCCAAATGTCCTGCTACTGCTGCTTTAATAATGGACTCCAACATTTTTCCAACCACAGATGTTAGGCTAACTGATTTATAGTTTCCTGCTTTTTGTCTGCCTCCTTTTTTAAATAGGGGTGTTACATTTGCAGTTTTCCAATCTGCTGGGACCTCCCCAAAATCTAGGGAATTTTTGGTAAATTACAATGCATCCACTCTCCCTGCCACTACTTCTCTTAAGACCCTAAGATGCCCCCTTTATATCATCAGCATCATCATCATCATAGGCAGTCCCTTGAAACGAGGATGACTTGCTTCCATGCCGAAAAGGGATGAGTTCACAGATGTTTCAATGAAGGACCTAATATTGCGGATCCCAAACTACATCTTGAAGGGTGGAAGATGCCTGTGTGTGGATTTTTTTATCCCCAGCCACCACACAGGCTTGACGGAGCTAGGTCTTGGTCCAGTGGCAAGGATTAACCAAGACGACTGGAGACCAGCTCTGCTGCACGGACCTAGTGCGTACACATATCGCAGTGTGGGCTGGCCCGTGCTGCCCGTCGGCCCTCGCCTCTTCTGGGCCCTGAACTCTCGCCTCTCCTGGGTCCCGATCACATCCCTCAACAAACTTTTGCCGCTCTTTTGCCCCGACCTCGCCACTCCTGCTGTACCTGCCCGCACTGCAGTAAAATGGCATCACATTCAAAAGAGAATTGGACAAATACTTATAACACATATATTGAATGGTTCCAAAAGATAAAAATACTATTTTGCTCTTCTGGCAACTGTGCTTTTCACAGGCTGATGATCATAGTGCAACTCAAATTTTACCAAAACAATTTTATTCAAAGTTACAGTTCGTCCAATAGCCAATAAAGTACCAGCATCAAGTTTAAAATGTCAGATTTGGCATTTGTCTGCATAGTTATTGAAAATGTAAATGATCTCAGACAAGTAAGAAAGATTGTGGCTTGTAGTTTCCTCTGCAGTTGCACCCAGAAACAAGTGTGATCTTTGCACAAACCAATTACATGGCTTAAAAGATCGCGGACTTTTGGCCTTGAGTGAGCTATACGCATAATTATAATACACCCAAGTCACCTCAATCTTTTTCGTCCATCTATCAAACCCTTTGTCCAAGTAATTCTCTGTTCACAAAATGGCTATGTCCGAATTCTCAAGTACGAGTATTGTTATGTCCTTACACTCTACAGCAAATCAACACGAGGCACATACTGGAGACAAGGTCACTCTGTGACCTGTTCCTTTATTTACAGGACCAAGGAGTGCTGACCCTGCGTGGGACCTCCCTTTATATGCCTGGATGACCAGGTGAGGAGTGTCCCCCACAAGTTCACCCCCTGTGGTCAAGGTGTGCATTTCTTAGGTGTATACAGTGTACAGTGTTGTTACATGAAGGTTACAGTTACATGAAGGTTACATACATGATACCACCACCTCCCCCCCCCCCCCCCCCCCCCCCCCCCCAACATCTTTGGGTCAAAGATTGAGTCTTTCAGGCAGTCGATGCTCTCTCGTAGAGCGCCGCAGTCGGGCTCTGGTTGTTGAGCCTTGGCATGCGTCTTTGTCACCTGTGGTGATTCCGGCTCATCCGGGCTGGCCGCAGGGACTGTGCATGTTGCTGAAGGTTCTTGTTGCTCGTTCACTGGCAGTAGTGAGGGCAGCATCTCATGATGTTCCTCAGGTTCCTCAGTGTCCATGCTGAACCTTTTTTTTTTACTTGGTCCAGATGCTTGCGGCATATCTGTCCATTGTTAAGTCTGACTACTATGACCCTATTCCCCTCTTTACCAATTACAGTACCCTCAAGTCTCTTGGGCCCCAAAGCGTGATTGAGAACAAATAGAGAGTCATCGATTTCTATACATCTCCCCTTTGAGTTATGGTCATGGCACTCATTTTGGGACTGGCGCTTGCCCTCAACAATGTCTGACAGGACTGGATGAATGAGAGACAGCCGAGTTTTAAGTGTATGTTTCATGAGTAGTTCCGCTGGCGGGACTCCCGTGAGCGAATGCGGTCGGGACCTATAGGCCAGCAGGAGGCGCGATAGGCGGCATTGAAGGGAGGGTCCTTGAATCGGGAGCATGCCTTGTTTTATGATTTGGACCGCACGTTCCGCCTGGCCATTGGAAGCCGGCTTGAATGGTGCTGTCCTGACATGGTTAATGCCATTACCCGACATGAACTCCCGGAATTCATAGCTAGTGAAGCATGGGCCGTTGTCGCTAACCAGGATGTCTGGGAAGACGTGGGTCGCAAAGACTGCATGCAGACTCTCCACTGTGGTGGATGACGTGCATGAATTCAATATGATGCACTCGATCCACTTCGAGTACACGTCAACAATAATGAGGAACATTTTCCCCATGAACGGGCCCGCGTAGTCTACGTGAATACGTGACCATGGCTTGGTGGGCCAGGGCCACAGGCTGAGTGGGGCCTCCCTGGGGGCATTGTCCAGCTGGGCACACGTCGTGCACCTGCGAACACAGTGTTCCAGGCCTGCATCAATTCTCGGCCACCATACATGTGACCGGGCAATGGCCTTCATTAGCACAATGCCTGGGTGCTCACTGTGGAGTTCCCTGATGAATGCTTCCCTTCCCTTCTGGGGCATGACTACCCGGCTTCCCCAAAGTAGGCAGTCGGCTTGGATGGAGAGTTCATCCATCCGTCTGTGAAACGGTCTGACCTCTTCAGGGCATGCTCCGTGTGCGGGCGCCCAATCCCCAGTAAGGACACATTTCTTCATCAAGGATAGGAGGGGATCTCGGTTTGTACAGGTTTTGATCTGGTGGGCTGTGATGGGGGAAGCCTGCGCTGTCGAAAGCATCGACAGCCATGACCATCTCGGCGCTTTGCTCCGCTGCCCCCTCAGTGATGGCCAGTGGGAGCCTGCTGAGCGCGTCAGCGCAATTTTTGGTGCCTGGCCGGTGCCGTATGGTGTAGTCATGCGCAGCCAGCGTGAGAGCCCATCGCTGTATGCGAGCTGACACATTGGCATTGACAGCTTTGTTGTCGGTCAACAGGGATGTTAACGGCTTGTGGTCCATTTCTAACTCGAACCTTCTGCCAAAAAGGTACTGGTGCATCTTTTTCACCCCGTAGACACACGCGAGTGCTTCCTTTTCAACCATCCCATATCTCCTTTCTGCTTGGGAGAGTGACAGCCACAGGTTGGAGTTGGCCCTCATCATTACTCTGCTGCAACACGCACCCAATCCCATAGGATGATGCATCACATGTCAAAACTAATTTCTTACAGGGGTTGTACAGAGTCAACAGCTTGTTAGAACAAAGCAGTTTCAGCGCCCGATTGAAAACCCGTTCCTGACAGTCCCCCCAAAACCAATCACAACCCTTACGCAGGAGCACGTATAGCGGCTTCAACAATGTGCTTAAGTTCAGCAGAAAGTTCCCGAAATAATTCAATAATCCCAGAAATGACCGCAACTCCGATGTGTTGCTGGGCCTGAGCGCGCGACGGATCGCCTCCGTTTTGGATTCGGTGGGCCAGATCCCATCTGCAGCAACCCTCCTGCCCAAAAACTCGACCTCTGGGGCCAAAAACACACACTTGGACTTCTTTAGTCGCAGGCCTACCCGGTCCAGTCAGTGTAGCACCTCCTCCAGGTTGTGGAGGTGTTCCTCGGTGTCTTGACCCGTGATAAGGATGTCATCCTGAAATACGATTGTATGGATTTGAGCAGGCAATCCAATTTCCTTTGAAAGATAGCGGCTGCTGAATGAATGCCAAATGAACACCGGTTGTAAACAAACAGCCCCTTGTGCGTGGTGATGGTGGTCAGTAGCTTGGATTCTACGGCCAGTTCTTGGGTCATGTAGGCCGAACTGAGGTCCAACTTGGTGAACAGCTTGCCGCCTGCCAGTGTGGCAAAAAGATCCTCCGCTCTCGGAAGCGGGTATTGACACTCGGTTGATGGTGGCCTTGTAGTTGCTACAAATCCTGACCGAGCCATCCGTTTTTAGGACAGGGACGATGGGGCTTGCCCAGTCGCTGAATTCAATGGGCGAAATTATGCTCTCTCTTAGCAACCTGTCCAACTCACTCTCAATTTTCTCCTGCATCATATGCGGCACAGCTCTGACTTTGTGGTGCACTGGTGTGGCGTCCGGGGTGATGCGTATCATTACTTTGGTACCTTTGAAAGTACCGACACCAGGTTGAAATAGTGACTCAAACTTTTGTAGAACCTATGAGCATGAACTTCGCTCCACAGATGAAATGGCATGCACATCCCCCCATTTCCAGTTCATCTCAGCTAGCCAGCTCCTCTCCAAAAGCGCGGGACCATTTCCCGGGACAATCCAGAGTGGCAGCCGGTTCTCTGATCCATTATGTGTGACCAGCAACATTGCACTGTCTAGCACTGGGATGATCTCTTTGGTGTACATCCGTAATTGCGTGTTAATGCGTTCTAGTTTGCTAGCTCTGAGTGGCCATAGTTTCTCGAATTGTTGGACACTCATAAGTGACTGGCTGGCTCCTGTGTCCAGCTCCATGCATACCGGGATGCCGTTTAACAGTACTCTCATCATCATAGGTGGCGTCTTTGTGTATGAGCTGTGGATGTTTGCCACCTGAACCCGCTGAACTTCAGCGATTATAGCTGTGTCCCAAGCATCACCCTGCCTTGCAGACCCCTCTTGTGGTTCATCCGCTTCATAAACCAGCCTCACTGCAGATAAATTGTTGAAACCTGCAGGTTTTCGTAGCATGTCTACCCCTGCACATCCAGCATAAGCTGAGATTGTTGTGAACAAAAGAGCTGTTAACAAGCATTCCTCTCTGATTGTCTCTTTGATTACTCTTGAGCACTCTGTTAGTGGGTGTCAATGGCTCCAGCCCGGGACGTATTGTCCCTTGTGATGGTGTAATTGTCCGTTCGACCTGCCATTGTCTCTGTTGAGGGCCCACCCTAGAGTCTGTTACTGCCTGGTTGGTGTCGAAATGCCCTTGCCTGCCTGCGAGGTTCTGAGTCGCGTTTACCATGTTAACTCCCTGCTCCATCGGCACGTTGGGAGCAGAGTTGCGCGCGTATATGATCTTGGTTTCCTCCTCCCCCGCCATGAATTTTTGAGCCATCAACGCCGCTGCTTCCAAGGTCAAGTCCTTGGTCTCAATTAGCTTCCTAAAAATCCCGGCATGACCAATGCCCTCAATGAAGAAATCCTGCAACATCTCCCCCCTGCAGGCATCTGTGAACTTACAGAGGCTGGCCAAGCGCCGAAGGTCCGCAACAAAGTCCGGTATACTCTGCCCTTCCCGACGTCGATGCGTATAGAAATGGTGTTGGGCCATGTGTATACTGCTCGCTGGTTTGAGGTGCTCACCGATCAGTTTGCTGAGCTCTTCAAAGGTCTTGTCTGCCGGCTTCTCGGGTGCGAGCAGGTCTTTCATCAGCGTGTATGTCTTAGGTCCACAGCTGGTCAGTAGATGCGCCCTTTGCTTGTCAGCCGCTGCCGCTGCCGCTCCCAGCCGCCGCTCCCAGCCAGTCCTTCGTGACAAAGCTCTGCTGGAGCCTCTCAATGAAATCGTCCCAGTCCTCACTAACACAGTACCGTTCCTCTGTGCTACTGGTGGCCATTCTCGTGAGTCGTTGATTCCCGTTTCTCGTCGCCAAATGTTATGTCCTTACACTCTGCAGCAAATCAACACGAGGCACATACTGGAGACAAGGTCACTCTGTGACCTGTACCTTTATTTACAGGACCAAGGATTGCTGACCCTGTGTGGGACCTCCCTTTATATACCTGGATGACCAGGTGGAGTGTCTCCCACAAATTCACCCCCTGTGGTCAAGGTGTGCATTTCTTAGGTGTAGACAGTGTACAGTGTTGTTACATAAAGGTTACAGTTATGTGAAGGTTACATACATGACAAGTATCCTCCAATTACATTTACTCGTGGGTCTCTCAACATTGTGACCAGATTTTCAAGCGCAGCAGGAAAGAACATAATTCTCCTGGTGTTTAATTGCAATGTTTAGAGTGTTTTTAAAAAATGTATTCTCACTGAGACCTGCTCTGTACGTTGTTTCTTTGAATGGATTGTTCTGGCATAACTCATTAGATATTGAAAAGCTTCCCCAATTGCAAGTTCCTGAACATGCTGTGCCTGATGTGCATGAATGATGGTTAAATGAGTTGAAACTAACATTTTCACACTTAAAAGCAGCAATATATGGCAAGGGTTCTGCGCTTTCCTTTGGCTCCAATTGTTTATGGTGATTTTCACCCATTTCTGCCCATTTTAAGTTTGGGCATATTCTAATGATATTGGGAGGATACTTGGCTGCAACTTGACATCGGCAAAATGGCCGTGACATTGGGCGCATTTACGGGTGCAACTTTCAGAGGAAACTCCAGGCCTCTATGTGTATTTTATATGTCTGTCTATATGTGTATGAGTAGAAGGCATTTACTTTGTATTTAATTCTAGCCTGACAGAAATTTTGGGGAACGTCCTCACAGATCTAGAAATTAATTTCGGCCAGGTGGTCCAGCCCAATCTTGCAGTTTCGTCCATTATATTAGAGAGTGGCATGACACATGGAATTATGCTTTCGGTATTAAAAGGTACAACTTTATTTTATCTTATTTTCACCTGCTTTTATTTACACATGTAATGAAAGTAGTCTGTGATATATTCTGCTGTCTGCTTCTTGGGGGAAATAGAAATAAATAGTTTGCTGTGAAAGGAAGTTGAGCACCTTTGCGCCAGCCTACACAAACTCCAACTCATCCAGTCAAGCCCCATCCCTGCTCATTCATCACCCGAATCCCTTCTGCTCTTGAAGGTCTGCCATTTGATCTCTTCCACTACAGTAACAGAGGATCTGTCGGTTGGGTTATGAGAATGTTCTTAAAAGGATCACATACGATGTTGTTGTGTTTCTCAGCAGGACTCTGCTGGGCTGACATGTGCCTCCTGCTCTAGCAGCGCTGCTATCATCCTGCAGAAAAGCGAAAAATTGCTTTTCTTTTTGTAATTCTCGCATGAAGGAGGGCAGAGTTGCTGGGGGTAGGAAGTGTACACTAATCGAGTACACTCTTGCTGACAAAGCTGTCAGTGCAGTCTATGATTCTTAACAAATTTTCATAAGCCAGTGGGCAGATCAGCCATTTCTCCATGTGGGCTTGCTAGGGAAGAGCGATTTTCATTAATAAAGCTCTTCTCCCCTCACTGTGGCTCTGTGCTGGGACTTGGAGCAGCAAGTCAGTTGGCCCATATTGGAGCAAATGGCTGACCCAAGTTCACAAAGACTGAGCCAGCACTCCTGTCCCCAATAGATTGCATTCCCACAGAAGACCATCAGCCAGGAGACTCTCAGCTCTACATATAATTTACAACAGAGACAGACCATTGGGCCCAACTGGTCCATGCTGAATAGGAGGGATACTGAAGTAGAGATAGGCAGAAGTAAAGAGGAAGATAGAGAGAGATGGAAGTGAGGAGTAAATGGGATGGTCCATAGATTCAAAAATTGCAAAATAGATTAGGAGTTTTTACATAATGTTTAGTATGACTTTGCCAGAATCAAAAGCAATTTAATGATTTAGTGATTAATTAAGGAAAGCCAACACAGATTTGTTAAATGCAAATCGTGTTTGACCAACTTGATCGAGTTTTTTGATGAGTTAAGAGAGGGCTAATAAGGGCAATGCTGCTGACATGGTGTATATGGATTTCCAAAAGGCGTTCGACAAAGTTCCACATGATCGGCTTGCCAGCAAATTTGAAGCCCAAAGAATAAAAGGGAAAGTGGCAGCATAGATACAAAATTGGCTAAGTGACAGGAAATATAGAGTAGTGATGTATGGTTGTTTTTAGGACTGAAGGAAGGTATACAGTGGTGTTCCCCAGGGATCGGTTCTAGGACCACTGCTTGTCTTGATATATATTAATGACTTGGATGTGGGTGTATAGGGCACAATTTCAAAATTTGCAGATGACACAAAACTTGGAAGTGAACAGTGAGAAGGAGAGTGATAGCCGTCAAGAGGACATAGACAGGCTGGTGAAATGGGCGGACACGCGGCAGATGCAATTTAATGCAGAAAAGAACAAAGTGATACATTTTTTTTTTGAAATAATGAGCAAAGGAAATATAAACTAAAGGGTACAACCCTAAAGGGGGGGTGCATGAACAGAGAGACCTAGGGGTGTATGTGCACAAATCGTTGAAGGTGGCAGGGCAGGTTGAAAAAACAGTTAAAAAAGCTTACGGGATCCTGGGCTTCATGAATAGAGGCATAGAGTACAAAAGCGTGGAAACTATGATGAACCTGTATAAAACACTGGTTCGGCCTCACTGGAGTATTGTGTCCAATTCTGGGCACCACACTTTAGGAAGGATGTGAAGGCCTTAGAGAAGACGCAGAAAAGATTTCCGAGAATGATTCCAGGAATGAGGGACTTCAGTTACATGGGTAGACTGGAGAAGCTGGGGTTGTCCTCCTTGAGCAGAGAAGACTGAGAGGAGATTTGATAGTGGTGTTCAAAATCTTGAGAAGTCTGGACAAAGTAGATAGAGAGAAACTGTTCCCATTGACAGAAGGGTTGAGAACCAGAGGACACAGATTTAAGGTGATTGGCAAAAGAACCCAAGGGGACATGAGGGAAAACTTTTTTGCGCAGCGAGTGGTTAGGATCTGGAATGCACGGCCTGAAAGGGTGGTGGAGGCAGATTTAATCATGGCTTTCAAAAGGGAGTTGGATAAGTACCTGAAGGAAAAAAAAAATGCAGAGCTACAGGGAAAGGGCGGGGGAGTGGGACTAGCTGAAGTGCTCTTGCAGGAAACCGGCACGGGCTCGACAGGCCAAATGGCATTCTTCCGTGCTGTAAACATCTATGATTCTATAATGGCTCACTCACTAGTTGTGTCACAAGGCTCCAGGCTCACACTGCAATAGATTGATAGCCCGATCCCAGTGCATTGATTTGAAAATCCTTGTCCTCCATTGCAAATCCCTCTATGGCCTTGCTTCATCTTACATCCTTCAGTTCTACGTGCCAGCTTGCACCCTCCATATTTCTGAGCCTGCACTACTCCTTCCACCCCCCGCCCCCCCCCCCACACTCCTTCCATTCCCTTATGTCCCCCTTTTCTCCATAGCTGGCACTGACAGCTTTCCGATGTCATAGCCTACAGTACTCTGGAATTCTCTTCCCTAAACTCCTTTGCCTTCACATTTCTCTTCCCCACCTCTACCCTTCAAAAGCTTCTAAAAGCCTACTTCTTAAAGTCACCCAACCTAATCTTCTCTCTATTTCTGCCCAGTGTTTGATCAGCCCCTCTATGACATGCCTTAGGACATTTCACTATGGTAGGGGCACTATATAAATGTAAGTTGTTGTTGATTTGGAGTGTCCTTCTGTACTAAATAGCTCAGAGGAGGCTCTCTGACCCATGGTTAGGATGCATAATGCTAAGAATTAGTCAAAGAATAAATATTCTCTATAATACTCATCCTGTACCAAATTAAGCACGTACACTCACACAAAAACACCTACCTCAGTCTGTCGGTTGTAATATTTATAGTGCCATTGTGCTCATGAAAGGAGGTCCTGGGAACTGGCACAACCAGAATTCTGATAACTCTGCCTTTCAAAAGAAATCATGAAAAATGTGTAAGAATGGATGGAAGTATTACATTTATTTTCAGGCCAATATCACTTTAATATGGTGACATAATTAAGAAAAACATCTTTTTTAAAATAACAAGTATAGTAAGCATAAGAACACACTGATATCCTGTGCCACCACGGTTATTGCTGCTAATGTGTCCACAAAAAAATTGAAATTGTCATCTGGAAATTTGCAGCTTTTACCGTGCATCCCAATCAGGATGAGAATATTTCAACTTACAGAAATGTTTGAAATGGGTACATTTCTTACTATGAATTGTGTCTATTGCAGGTGATGACACCTTAGTCTCAAAACGAATTGAACTGAACACCAACGCCTCAAAGTTCTTACTAAATACAAATGCAGAAGTTCAAATGTTTGTCAATGTTTCTACAAGTGAGTATGAAGGTCCTCTGTTTTCTTCATTGAAGCCTTTTTAACAAACTTGGTATTTTTTTCCAAGACAGAGGATTGTTTTGGTATCACTCAGGGGTCGAAATTTGATACCGTCTTTTTTGAGACGTTGTCACCGCCCGAGTGCTGATTTTACCACCAGGCGTTAGGTGCAGGCTTAAACTGCCAAATTTAGTTTTTATGCCCAAAGAGGAGAAAGCAGCGCTAAAAAGTGGCGTTGCACATTCATTCTCGGGTGGGAGCACAGGAGGCCGACTGAATTTCACAACGGGAGGCTGCCGCCATGCTAGCTGGAAAATGGGAAAAAAAATGAAGAAAGAAAAAAAACTCAACTTCTCCGACCCACACACAAACTTCCCCACTGTTACAACTAATGAAAAAATGAAGATGTAAGTAAAGAAAAAAAACTTACCTTGCTCTCTGGCCGATTCCGCCAGAGTTCCGCTGTTTACTCACCGCTTTTTCCAGTCTGTAGGAACGCCTGCCGGGAAGGCCAATGTTCAAACTAAATATCGCAATAGAGGTGCCTAGGAGGCGTTGCACGCTGGATGAGGTCACCACGTGGGTGGCGTTGGCCGGCGCAGCGTTAGCTCTCGGTGCCTCTACCAAAGAGTCGACTGAATTTCTATGCAAGCGTGACCGCCGCTCATCGTCGAAGGTAGGCCTTTGCCGCCCATTTTCCGCCTCCCGTGCGTGGTAATAGGTGGTGGTAGAAACTGAATTTCGACCCCTCAGTGTATTGGTCACATGATGTGAAGATGAAACTCATGACTTTTACAACAGCTAACTAGTGAAATCTCAAAATCATAGTAGTCTTTACATGGCATGTATTGGAGGTAATCACCCTGGAAGGCCTGGGCATTGCAGGACAGCACCGGGCTGTACTCCGCATGCAGTGCCTCGCTTATCACCCTTCCACTGCTGTTGCCAAAGAAAAACTGAAGAAAGGAGATGATTGGGCGGGGAGTGGAGCAGGAGAAACATGGTGCATGAGGACTGGCAAGCAGGTAAGAAATGACTACCTCTCTGCCTCCCATACAGTGCAAAAGACAAAAGGCTTGATCCAGTGTTCCACCAAAGCTCCTTCCAAATTTCAGTGCAGATTATTTCGAGGGCTCCTGCTCCCTTTAATAGAAGCTCGGCCCATTCTTGGTGCTGCAGCAAGTCCCCTTGAAGCAGGAAAATAGATTTGTCTAGCAAGCAGAAATAAATAGAAATACACAGAAGTTTCACATGGAAACAGGCATTTCAGCCCATCCAGTCCATGTCAGCGTTTATCCTCCACAAGAGCAAATAGTTCCAATTACATTTACCTGCCCTGTTCCCCTATCCTTCAATCCCTTTTCCTTTATGCACCTATCCAATCTAATTTTGAATATTGCCATAGTTGGCTCGGATTTTGTGGTCAGTGGCGAAGTGACAGCGCCCGCTGCTGACCTCGAAGAAAGCTGCCCACAAAGATCTGCTGATCTCTGGAGTGTCAATTTCACCTTATCTGACATTAATTTGATTCTGGCACCAAGTCTAGGGGATCTCCAGCATCCAGCAACAGTGATGTCATCAAGCTGGCTAAGCAGTCAATCACATCAAAGAATTCTCACAGACGGAAAGCCAGGAAGTAAAATGCAATGATTATCATTCACTTTTTATAAATATTACACATGGAGTAAGATAAAGATTGGGACTTACGCATGGGTTTAAGGTAGAAGATGAAATATCATAAACAAATTTACATTTTTTTTTATATATAAAAAATATGTAATTTTGATCTTAATTGAAAAATTTGACAATCCACAAATATAAAATTAGCTTTCCAGGGCCAGAGAGGCTGTTCAGCAGTAATTATGATCAAGTACGCTAGTAAAAACCTAGTTACACCTCATTGAGCAAGGCTTAAGTTTTTTGGTGTTTTTAACAGCGATATTCGATGTAAAAGCTTAAGTTCTTGTCAGTTCAGTGATTTCAGAAAGATTGCTGTCTGTGGGGTCTTCAACAGCACATCCTGTGGTGGAGCAGGGAATCACCGACAGCATCTTCTGGATTTCCATGTTTAACTGTGCATGTGCGGACGCTCGAGGTTGTTGTCACTTTCACAGGGTAATGATGGTGAACGTTGACAGTTACACCGTCATTACAAACCGCAACATCTGAGTCATAGGGCCCAAGTTTCGGCCTCAGTTGCTCCTGATTTTTTGGAGCAACTGGTGTAGAACGGAGTATCTTAGAAATTCAAATTCTCAGCATTTAGTTTGCTCCAGTTCTAGTCAGTTAGAACAGTTTCACTTTGGAACAGAATTTTTTTTTCAAAAGGGGGCGTGTCCGGCCACTTACGCCTGTTTTCAAAGTTTCTGCAGTGAAAACTTACTCCATTCTAAGTTAGTTTGGAGTAAGTGAAGATTTTTGTACGCTCGAAAAAACCTTGTCTACACTTTAGAAAATCAGACGTAGGTTACAAATTAGGTGTAGGGAACGATGTGGGGGGGGGGAGGGGGGGGGAAAGGAAGTCATTAAATTCTACAATCAATCCTTAGTTATACTTATACAAATATTATACAAATAAATCCAACCTGAATAAAAATTTATAAGCAAAGAAAAGATTAAATAAACCATGTTCCTACCTGTGTGAAAGTGCTTCAGGCAGGCCTTTCATGTTGGAGACAGGCAGGGGTGTGGTGTCAGTGTCTCGACGGCAGCCCCAACAGCGGCAGCAAGCAGCCTTCGAGCTGAGCTGCTGTGCTGCAGGCAGGCCTTCATCCTCTTAGTGGCTGGCCAGCAGCCGAAGGATCAACACCGGACGCACGCAGCTTTTCAAGGGGGTTGAGGCCATTCGGCCATGGGATAGGAGCGGCATCAGTGGCTGGCCGGCAGCCGAAGGATCAACACCAGATGCACGCAGCTTTTCAAGGGGGTTGAGGCCATTCGGCCATGGGATAGGAGCGGCATCAGTGGCTGGCCGGCAGCCGAAGGATCAACACCAGATGCACGCAGCTTTTCAAGGGGGTTGAGGCCATTCGGCCACGCTTAAGGGGCGGCGTCAGTGGCTCGACGGCAGCAGAGTCCTTTTTAAAAATGGCCGAGTGCCAATGTTTGCTTGACACTGCGCGTGCGCGCACGCTCCAACGCACACGCGCAGGGTTGCCGGCACCACGTTGGCTCATTTAAATTGGACCCGCCCCCCCACTACTTAGAGAATCGGCGCGAGTGTTTGGCTCCGCCCCCCGCTGTGAAGAGCGCGCCGCGCCAAGCTGAGATCGAGCTCCGAGAAGCCGGAGAATATCGAAGTTTTTTTCTAGCGCACTTTTAGGTGTGAAGAACAGGCGTCCAGCTCGGAGGTGCGCCGTTTTCGGCGCGGGCCGAAACTTGGGGCCATAGTTTCTGCCTCAGCCATTAATGCTGGAACTGAATTCCACAACTCTCTGTGTAAATCATTGGTCCACCAAAAAATATCGAGTCTTTCTTCATATTTATATTTCTTCATACCAGGCAACATCCTAGTGATTTTGTGTTATACCCTCTCTAAAGCCTCAATAGTTTGAAGCCAAATACTGCACACTTTACTCTTAACTGAAATTCTGACCCAACTCTCACAATACTGCCCAGAGGAAATTCTAAGGCAAGATCTCAGCAAGTTAAGGTTTTGTTTCAAGTTTTTTCTTGATAAGGATGTTTACTTTATGCAGATTATACGCAAGATGGAAAATTGGGATTTATCCTGTATCAAAATGACAAGTTCTTTCAGTCCAAAGTCCACCGTAGTATAAACAATCAGAGTCGTCAAGTTATTTCTGGAAATGTGGCTGAAGGAATTCTGAATGGTGTTGAATTACTTTTTAACCCAAAGGTAAGAGTACCATTTTATTTAAATAACATGCAGACATTCCAATAGTACTTGCTGCATAACAGAAATATACAGCTGTCAGTGGGATTAATTCTAGGCGGCATGGTCATCTGAGGTTACAGTTAACTAAGGAGTATTTATAATCTGGTAATAAAATATGTTTGGGTACAGTAATAAATAACTAATCAGCAAAGTTGCTTTAAAATCAGGATCAGACATTATAGTATTGAGGTTTTTAAACTCAACAGAGTGCTCCCATGAAAGGAGGTAACTTTTAACGCAAAGTGTAAAGGGGCAGCGTCTAGTCGTTTGACCCATAGGTTAGGTTAAATAAGTACTGATAATTTTAACATATACATTGGAAAAACAAACACTGGGATGAGGGAAACATGATCTGGTTTTTATAAATCATGAATGAATGGACATGCAAAAGAATTCATGATGACAGGATAAGAAACTAAGGAAATCAAGAGCTAAATTCACACACAGTCCAATTTAATTTTTACAAAAACTACATTCAGTTCAGGCCGTTAACCTCAAACTGAATGTGATTCCTTCAGAAAAAGATTAGCCAGATATGAAATCTATGCACGCCCAAATTTCTGGATTCAAGTTTGAGTTTGTCCATCATCACAAACTAAGTTGTATCAAACCACTACAAATAACAACAATAATAAAACCAGATGGCGTATTTGGCTGTTACTTGGGCATCAGATCAGGACACAAGAAGCACACACCCAGCCCAGTCAACCCTGCAAAGTCCTTTTCACTAACATCTGGAGACTGGTACCAAAGTTGGGAGAGCTGTCCCATAGACTAGTCAAGAAAAAGTCTGATATTGTCACACTCTCAGAATCATATCAACGTCCCAGACTCCTCCATCACCAATCCTGAGTATGCCTTGTTCCAGTGGCAGGATAGACCCAACAGAGTGAGGTACAGTAATATATAGTTGGGTGGTAGTGAGTATTCATCATTGACTCTAGACTTCATGAAATCTCATGGTTTCAGGTCTAATGTGAGCAAGGAAAACTCTGGCTGATTAACACTTATTACCCTCCCTTAGCTGATGAATCAGTACCCTATGTTGAACATCGCTTGAAGGAAGCATTGAGGGTAGCAAGCATACAGAACTTCAATGTCCACCACCAAGAGTGATTAGATAGTACCACCATTGAAGGACATAACTGCAAGACTGGGCTTGAGGTGGATGGTGAGGCTACTAACATGAGAGAATAACCTACTTGACCCTGGCCTCACCAATCCACCTGTCACAGATGCATCTGTCCATGACAGCATTAGTTGGAATGACAATTGCACATGCATTATGGAGACCAAGGCTGCGAAATTCAGCACCTTAGCCCGGGCAGTTAAGGCCGGTTTCAAGAAATAAAATGGCAGCCGCCGTGCTTCCGGCGAGGCCCAAGCTGGTCGCCATCTTGGGGAGGGCAATAGCATGACTGGGATCTGTGTGCGCCGGCAGGATGCAGTGGAGGCAGATCATGACATCAGTCAGCACGTAACAATGGTTTGACGCACAACCTGCCATTTTGGATGTTGCCGTTCCAATCAATGCCCTCTCCAAAACATGCACAGCTGAACCCCCCCCACTAGCACTATTTAAAAGGATACATCTAACTTGCAGTTAAGTTGATTATTTCTCTTGTACTGGCTCTTGCAGAGTTTATTTTAATACTGGCTTGTTGGAAGACATTTATAATCTTATTAAAGTGTGGGAAGTTGGGAAGGCATTGGCTGCAACAGGGAGGCTTCTGACTACACCACTTGCTCCCAGTCATGGGGGCTCTACTTACAGTCCCCCTTGCACTGCAACATGGAGATGGAGCAGAGGTAGCAAAGGCAAGCTGCTTGCAGAGGGAGGAGGGCTTTCAGTAGGAGGCCTTACCCATCTAGGGTCTTTCGAGAGCACGTCTATCTGCACCCAAGCCAGATGCAATGTATTTGGTAGTTCCGCTTCACCAAGGAAGTGGTCAACAGAACCCTACCACCTCTTGGGACCAGACCTACAGCCTCCGAGCAGGCGATGATGGCACTGCCAGTGGCCCTCAAGGTGACCGTAGCCCTGAATCATTTTGCCACAGGATCCTTCCAGACTAGAACAGGCAACACTGCAAACATCTCGCAGTTCACCGTCCGTCGTTGCATCCATGACAGAAGTTTGAGCTTCCACTGCAGCACTCAGACATTGGGTTGCTTCCGCTTGTGCTGTGACATCACCCGTCGCACCCAGCATCATGATTGGGTCCACAAGTTCTCTAATGGAATTTACCCATCACTCCCATCCTGGAAATCATGGGCTCCAAGCTCCGTGCAAAGCCCCTCCAATGTTGGAGCCAGACTCCTCCATGCTCCTTTACAGTGACAAGAGGCTCATTACCAGACCTGCCATTGCACCAAGAATTTCTGTGCGCATGCCCATCACCCTTCTTCTGAAGACCACCCCATCGAAGTCTTCATCCGAGTGCTCTGCCATTCGGGGAGCTGTCACTTGTGCTACCTTTTCCCCTTGGCCTGGCTGCAGCCCACACATGCCCACTGACTCACCATGTGCAGATCCCACCTCTATATTACCCTCTAAAGCTCACGCAGTGTCATTTTCTTAGCTGGTGCCTTGGAGTGTCAGATTGAGTGACGGTGTCTCTTCTCCATCACTCTCCTCCTCTACTTCTTCCTGCACAGGCTGGGCTGGTGGCAGTTCTTGGGTATCTGAAAGGGGAAAGGTACAAGGATCGGGTTGTGGTGAGGGGAGGGGGGGAAAGCAAGATGTGCATGCTTACACCATCAGCAGCTTTTAAGTGGGATGAGGGGCAAGTGGGATGTGAGAAGGATTAGGTATGAACGTACTGTCATCATCAATGGTTTTAGCCTCATCGATCGCCACGGCCTCAGTGACGGCCCCTCCAATTATCTCCAGAACTGACTCTTCCAGCTTGGTCAGGTTCTGCAGCCGTGCTTGCACAGTATGCCTGCAATGTTTGTGCTCAGGCCAGTTGTGAGCCACCTTGGCCTGTAAGAGAAATTAAAGTGCGTCAGTGAGTGTTGTCCAATGTGTTTGGGTGATGTGTCTGTCATGGTTGAATAGGTGATTGTGAATGATGGTGGATAATTAAGCAACTAACGGAAAGAGGAGGCTCCATGAACATCCATCCTCAACGATAGCAGATATCGGCATGTAAGTGCAAAAGTTAAGGCTGAAGCACTTTCAACCATCTTGAGCTAGACATGCCAATGTAGACGATCCTTCTCAACCTCCTCCTGAGGTCCCCACCATCACAGATGCCAGTCGTCAGCCAATTTGATTCACTCCACTTGACATCAAGAAACGGCTGAGTGCGGTGGACACAGCAAAGGCTATGGGTTCTGACAACATCCCAGCTGTAGTGAAGACCTGTGCTCCAGAATTGGTTGTGTCCCTATCCAAACTGTTCCAATACAGCTACAACACTAGTCTCTAACCGACAATGTGGAAAATTGCCCTGGCATATCCTGTCTATAAAAAGCAGGACAAATACAACCCGGCCAAATACCGCCCTAGAAGCCTACTGCCAATCATCAACAAAGTGATGGAAGGAATCATTAACAGTGCTATCAAGCAGTACTTAGCCACCTCTAATCTACTCATTGATGCTCAGTTTGGGTTCTGCCAGAATCACTTGGCTCCTCATTACAGCCTTGCTCCAAATATAGACACAAACTAAATTTCAAAGGTGAGGCAAGAGTGACTGCCCTTGATATCAAGGCAGCATTCGACCAAGTATGGCACCAAGGACTCCGAGTAAAACTGAAGTCAATGACTATCAGGGGGCAAACTCTCCAGTGGTTGGAGTCATACTTGGCACAAAGAAAGATGGTTGTGGCCAATTATTTCAGCCGAGGACACAGCTGCATGAATTCCTCAGGGCAGTATTCTTAGCCCAACAATCTTCAGCTGCTTCATCAATCACCTTCCCTCGATCATAAGGTGATGTTTGCTGATGATTACAAAGTATTCAGCTCCATTCATAATTCCTCAGATAATGGAGCAGTCCATGCCTGCATGCAGCAAGACCTGGAATAACATCCAGGCCTGAGTTGATAAGTGGCAAGTAAATGTTTTGTTACTCCTAGCAGCTCTTTAACAAAGGGTGCCATTTATATATTTGTTTAAAAATCATAGCTCAATCTTTGGTGATCAAGGCCACAATTTTGCAACCTGGACCCTCAGATGGTTCCCATATCTGCCCCTTGGTCAGCTGGTGTACTTCGCTCGCTAGGCTTTCCTCCGGCACCCATACGCCAGATTCCATTGAAGCACAAAGGTTCAAAAGAAGTCCGCATTTTCCCCCTTATGACAAAGCCCATGTAAGGAGCAGGAAAAGACTCTGCCCTACTCTTAATGCCCCTTACCACCCTAACCGCGCCCCCCCCCGCGCCTTCACCATACCCTGCACCCCACCCCCGCAAAAGTCCATCCTAAATTTCCAACACTGACAAGACCCAGGATATGCAGGTTCTGGCCTAGTTTTTGGCTGTTCCAAAGTACTCCTGCTGAAGTTACAAAGGGAGTATGCTGGAATGGCAGCAGATTTTCAATCCCTTCTCTTTTGCTAGTTTCACACTCTTCAGTTATTTTAATGGCTTTTCACTGCCTCGCTGAGAGAATTTTTATGCATCCTCCACCAGTTTTTATCAAATCCCAGCTTTACAGTAAGATCTGTTTAGATATTCCATCTATTATGTCTCTACTTTTCTCCCGCCCTTTTGATTTTTCACAGTTCCATTAAATAACTAACTTATTTTCCAGTTTTAAGGACTAGTCTGCATCCAAAATATGAACCTGTCTTTTACAGATGCTGATAGACCTGCTGTGCATTTCCAACATTTTCTTCTTTTTAAAAAAAAGACCATGGGGGAGAAATTGGCCTGGTTTGCACCTCCAATTAGTGCATGTGGGGGGCGGTAATGGGGCGCTAATCGGTCACTTACCGGGCACGGCGAAATCACCGATGCCCGCGAACATCCCTGGAGGTTTTGCACTGGCACTAAAACTAACCACCTCGCTCCCTTGCACCCGGAGATCATAACATCATCCGGTGCGCAGCGCCCCGTTACCACCCTGGATGCAATATTCGTTCCCGCCCCCCTGCAGCACCACCGAGCGTCAGCCGCAGCAGCTGCAGGAGGTGTTCTCACTCGGCTGGCTGCTTGGGGAGCGCTAATTAAAGGCAGTGGTGGTCAGGTAGGACAAAATTTATTTACCTCCCCATTCTGATTTGCTTTGCTGCTCTCGATTGCTCAGCACTGCACTCTTTAACACTATGCATGTAGCGCAGGTGCCGTAGTCCAATACAGACAGCATGAAAACTCAATCACCCCAGCATTGGCCGTTCCCTTTAAGCGAAGGAAGGAGCCTGTACAGACAGCAGCCCTGCATTGAACAATAGTCTGCGCTCTGCCGATACCGCCTCTCTAAGGCAAGTGATAGCGCTTGATTTAGCGCTCCACTTCCCTTTTGGAGCGCTAAAGCGGAAGTTCCCGTCAGCTGCACATCTTTTTTCACCTGCCGATACTTCTGCACTCCCTGAAAAGTTATCATCCCAAACAGACCGCTATGAAATTTCTAGGCCCATGTCCTTCAATAATAGTTCTCCAGCAAAGCGCATGTGGTTTTAAATTATTGCTTGATTATGGTAATGTAGTGAAGAAAGATCCTGGTAGTAATGAAAATATCAATATTAACCATAAAATAAACTAGATTATGCGCATAATATCATGGGAGTACCCTCACTGCAAGAATTGCAGTGATTCATGAAGAAAGCCCACCATCACATTCTCAGATCAATTAGAGGTGGGCAATAAATTGTTGCCTGAATGCCAAAAAGAAATAAAGATTAAACCTGTAATAATGTCAAATTGATATTTTCATAGGTTTAAATTATCATACACAGGAATGACACATGATTAGTTTGATACGATTTATCTTAATCAATTAAATTATTTATGTTTTTGTTCAGTATAACTCTACAGAATATTTCATTCATGACCATGCCTGTGTGTTTTGGGACTATGATATGGATGATTGGAATACAGCAGGCTGTTCAAAGAGCACAAATGAGTTTGGACACTTGAGATGTCAGTGCAATCATACCACTAATTTTGCAGTGTTGATGGTAAGACAAAAATGAAAATACAATCAGCAGGTTTAATATTACATTTTCAGCAGTTTTTCACGCCAGGGATTTCTGTTTCCAAGTAAAATCCTTCAGCAAGCCTGCCTATGCTCTAAGTCAAAAGGTCAGCAGTTTCCCATGAGGGATGGACTATAATTTCAACATTTCCTCACTATGGGCTCAATTTTCCTCAAATCTTTTTTTTTTGGCGTATTGAAGAGTTACGTCTGTCTTTTTGGGGCCCCAAGTACGGCAAAAAAAATGTTCTAAGTTTCCCCGTTGGATTTCTTCATTTTGGCGCAGCCTAACCTGTCCTTTATTTTTGGGGATGGAGCCTTGATCTGTGCCAAAAAGATCGGATTGCCACGATAACCAGGGACACTATGCAAGCTGAGGCTGCAAGTGAAACATACAGCCAGCTCGCAACACATTAAAACACATTGCATCAACTTAAAAACACATTATAATACATTGCAGCAACTTAAAAATATATTAAAATACATTGAAGCAACTTAAAAACACAATGAAATACATTGCAGCAACTTACCTCCAATTATTAAAGTCTCCCCCCCCCCCCATGCCAGCACCGATCCCCGCCCCTATCCCAGGCCAAAGGGCCTCCCGGTCTGCTCCCCCACCACGGGCCCTGGCCGAGTAACCTGCCGGTCCGTTCCCCCCCTCCCCTAACCAAGTGACCTGTCCGTCCGCTCCCCCCCTCCCCTAACCAAGTGACCTGTCGGTCCGCTCCCGTCCTCCCCCAACCAAGTGACCTGCCGGTCCGCTCCCCCCCTCCCCGAACCAAGTGACCTGCTGGTCCGCTCCCGTCCTCCCCTAACCAAGTGGCCTGTTGGTCCGCTTCCCCCCTCCCCTAACCAAGTGACCTGTTGGTCCGCTCCCGTCTTCCCCTAACCAAGTGACCTGTTGGTCCGCTCCCCCACCCCTAGCCCTGAACGAGTGGCCTCCCGGTCTGCTCCCCCGTCCGCCCCTAGCCCAGAGTGCCTTGCCGTTCCCACTCCCCCGTCCCTAGCCCTGATCGAAGAGCTTGCCGGTCCGCTCCCCTGCCAGCCCTTAGCTCCGAATGCCTTGCCGGTCCCGCTCCCCGCCCCTAGCCCTGGTCGAGTGGCCTCCCGGTCCACTCCCCTGCCCTCAGCCTAGGCTGAACAGCCTCCTGGTCCGCTCCTCCGCCCCTAGTCCAGGCCGAATGGCCTCCTCCCTCCTGGTCCCCGCACCTAACTATACCCGAAAGGCTTCCCATCCCCTCTCTCTGCATCTCTCTTACCTTTCCTGCTACTGGTGTCCGGGCATCTGCTGCACGCAGTTGCACCAATTTCCTTACCTGCGCCAATTTCTTTAACTCACCTGAAGGTTTTTCTACAGAGGCCACATACGTTGGCCTAAGAAGAACTGGAGTAACTTTCAATTGCCCAAACTTCCCTAAATGGCTGGTGCAAATTGATCAGGGAAACTGATTTTTTTAAACTTAGGACAAAAAAAAGTGGCCTGCTCCAAAAAAAACAGCGCAAGTCACTGGGGAAAATTGAGCCCTATGATTCAGAACTTCTCACACCATGGAGAACGCAATTTTAAATTGGCAAACTTAGCTCAGCTGGGGGCGTAGAGCACTGGGGTACCACTCTGGCAGAGTTTATGCAACAACAGGCCAGTGTCCCTACTGCTAATTGTATGCTAATCAGCAGGTCAGGGCCTTCAAAGCAGCATACCACTTCAAGGTACAGCGCGTGCTGGAGAGCGACGGCTGTGAAGAGGGCGACTGGATTGGACGTCACCAACGTCCAGGTCGCTGATTGGAGTGTGGGCAGGTACAGCAGGAGCAGCGAGGCTGGGGCGCAGGAGCGACGAGTGATCATGGAGCAATGTGATCGGGGCCCAGGAGAGGCGTGAATTCTGGGACCAGAAGAGGCGAGGGCCTAGGGGTAGCACGGGGCAGCTCACACTGCAATATGTGCGCGCACTAGGTCCGTGCAGCAGAGCTGGTCTCCAGTCATCTTGGTTAATCCTTGCCACTGGACCAAGACCTAGCTCTGTCAAGCCCATGTGGTGGCTGGTGTGCAACGGCCACCACACATTAAAAAAATCCACACAGGTATCTTCCACCCTTCAACATGTAGTTCGGGATCTGGAATATTAGTTCCTTCATTGAAACACTTATGAACTCATCCCTTTTTGGCATGCTCGATACGAGGGACTGCCTATGATGATGATTAATTGTATGGAAACAAAAGATATTGGTCCATATTTTCCAGGGCCTGTGACCACATAGACACAGCGTACGAGGTCATAAGTGCCCTGCAAGTTCCGGGTTCCCGCATGCGATGCACATGCACGAAATCCCGGAACTTTCGATCTGCCGAGTTTCAGCTTGACAGATTGCACGAATCAGCAGGAGATGGACATTCACTGGCACAGAGTTGGACTATTTGCGAACCGCATGCGCTCCTGGGATACGAGGGCCTTTACGCTGGTGTACGCCTGCAGGCCCCAGTGCGCGAGTTTTCGATGGTACGGAGGCACCAGGTAGGTGCGAAGTTTACTTGCGGTTCGGAGGTATTCGCCCGTGGGAAACCGCTGACTGCAATTTCCAGCCCATTGTAACTTCTCAACAACCTACTATCTCATTGGCAATTTGGTTTCAAAGTATACTGGCTGACTGTGGCACTCTTACAAATTTCTTTCCAAATCCTTTCAGCACCAATGTGCATCCCTTCACCATCCCATATCGGAGCAAGACTTTACCTAGTAACAGCACAGCCTCAAACTCACTCTGAGCAAAGCCACGTGAGATGGGCTAGTCTTAAAGAAAAGTTACGGTTTGACAGCCACTTGCTCACAAACAATATTGTTTGCAAAACTCAATTTTAAATATTCCTTTATTTTTATTACGATAGAGCTTCAGACAGAATTATACCTACACTGAACCATTAGACATTGTGTCGTACGTTGGAAGTGGGTTTTCGATAGCCGGGTTAATCATCACTATTGGATTTCAAATTATTACCAGGTGAGAACTTAAAATAATGTTAACAGTGCCAAATGTATTAGTATAGTAATCATTGCAAGCTGCTTCATTACACTATATATATGCATTAGGGGATGTGTCATTTTTCCATCTTGCACCTATAGATGCCACACCTCAGATATAGTGGCTAGGTGGATCCAAATAGTCATTTTCAGTCCTGAACATTACAATGCTCCAATGGGTCAGATGAAATGCAGAGTTCCCTCTAAGTGCACCAAGACTTTACTGAACTTGAATTCTGATATGCACATTTCATGCCTTGCCCCAATTTTAACTCTGGGCAGGCGTGGTGAGTTAGAAACTCAATCACTGAGGCAGAAAACGAGCCCAGGGTATTTTAACTCCAAGGCCTCATTAACATACCACAGATCCACTTCCTGCTGCGGTGGCTGCCCACTCAGGCCAGAATTAAAATTGCAGTCGGGGCTTGATGACCTCATTAGACCTCAATCTACAATTGGACCCTGCCACATTTAGGCAAGCAGCCTAGCCACTCATTCGGAAGCCTAAGTGAAAATTGCAGGAACCAGGCAGCTTCCCAACAGGTTAGTAACCCGGGGCATTTGAAAAGTCCACCTGCTAGGTTTCTGCCAGGCGGACAGGGTTAAAATAGCCTACACTTTGCATACTCATAGCTTATGTGAGCAAACGTGCTGAATCACTGCTCGGGTGTAGGATATTTTAAGGTGATTTATATGATGTAGGTTAATATATATTAGAAGTTGTAGACTTCCCAGACTCATTTCATTTGAGACTTGAAGCTGTCAGAGGGAAGAGATGGTCATTCCATTTGTCTGTTCTGGATATGAAACCAGGTCATGTGGGTGAAAGCCCAATTTTCTAACACACTGTGCCACTCAGTCCTGATATAAAACAAAATATACTTTGTCAATTTAGTTCTACAGTATGTTCTACAATATTTGCATAATATTCTCGTAATCAAATTTATTTTGAATGAAATCAAATATTGACAGAATTAAGATGCCCATTTACCTACTAGTCAAGAACTGTTATATCATCCTATATCTCACAGAAGAAATTGCTACAACTATAATCATATAGATTGGCCCTTACAATATATATGTGAACCATATAACCGGCTAGTTATGACAACAAAAAGATCACATTACAACATAGGGTTTTGCCTGTGAAATATTATTCAGTAATACTTTTTTCTGTTAGTTAAATACATGTTAAAACATTTATTAGGGTAAAACTGTATCTTTCATAAAATATTTTCTCCCTTCCCACTTTTCAATTGCCTTGAATGATGAATTATTTTCTGCCAAGAAGTTGTGGCTTTGGCCAATGATGATTTATAACTGGTTGCTGGAACGTGCAGAACAGAGTTATGGTGATTCTAACTCTTCTATTGATCTTTCCTCCCTCTCTATGGAAAAGTGCCTGAAGTCCAGACAGCTGAGATCAGGAATTCAGTGTGTGGCAAATCATAGCTGCAAACCTGCATTCTACCAACTCAGAATGCAGTAAGGCTCCAATGCACAGCATCATCTCCAGTTAGTTACTTTCATTCTTTTTGGATGAAATTTCCTCTCACTGAGGTATCAGGAAGGCAATGGAACACCTTTCCAATTTTTGGCACCCAATATCAGCAGCATGTGCTTTCAGCTCAGACATAACTAAAAATGTTGATGATTTAAATTCATTAACAGATTATCACATTTTATTATTTAAGCAAAATACTAAGAGAGTGGTGCATGAAGAAAAATATATTAATGGCATCTGGAGTGAGGCCATTTCCAACTTAATTATGTTTGTAATGCTCTGCTGGCCAGCCTCCCACCTTCCACTCTGTAAACTTGAGATCATCCAAAACTCTGCTGCTGTATCCTAACTCACAGCAAGTCCCGTTCACCCATTACCTGACCTACATTGGCTTCCGGTCCACCAAAAGCTCGATTTTAACACCTCCGCTCCTCGCCACTTCCGACCTCCGCGTTGTTCATTCTGTTGTTGCGGTGGCTAGATTTTTTTGATTGCCTGTAGCTCCAGCCTCGCACTCCAAACTCTAAACTGCTACTCTGACTGTCCCACGAAGTCGGGCTTTTTTTGATTTGCGCACAGCTCCAGCCTCGCTCTCCAAACTGCTCCTCTGACTGAGATCCTGTGGGAGGAAGGAAGGAGGACAGTAGAAGTATGTTTGAGTTTGTGTGCATGTATTGGCACAAGCGGCAGAGCCTGGTCTCCTGTTGTCTTGGATCCCCTTGCCACTGGACCAAGACCTTGCTCCGTCAAGCCCGTGTGGTGGCTGCTGTGCAACGGCCACCCCACGTTAAAAGAATTCATGCACAGGCATCTTCCATCATTTAAAATGAGTTTATCAGTCACCTGAGCACTCATTTTTAGTGTGGAAGCAAGTCATCCTCCACCCTGAGGGACTACCTATGATGATGATTTAAAATGATCATCCTTATGTTCAAATCCCTCCATGGTCTCGCCCCTCGCTAACTCTGTAACATCCTCCAGCCCGACAACCTGCCTAGATCTCTACGCTCCTCCAATTCTGGCCTCTTACACATTCATCACTCCACCATTGGCGGCTGTGCCTTCAAATGCCTAAGCTCTAAGATTTAGAATTCTCTTCCTAAACCTCTCAGCTTCTCTAGCTCTCTCTCCTTAAAACCTATCTCTTTGACCAAGCTTGTCGTAATATGTCTTTATGTGGCTTGGTGTCAAATTTTGTGTGATGACGGTCCTGTGAAGCTCCTTGGGGCGTTTTCACTATTAGCAGGACAGATGTGAGGACAATAACAGCACAGGGGTACATTAGGAGGGCTGGGAAACTTTGCTGTGAAAGGAATTTTGCACAACAGAAATGAATGAGGAACATTTGTTGATATATCTTTTTTGAAATGGAATTTGCTGTTGTTAGATTTGTTCAATAGGATAAGCTGAACTACTATATTTGCTTTGCAAATCCTAGCCTGTCTGTTAAGTCGAATCGAAACTCTATCTAATGAAGAATTTCCCTTCAGGCAAGTTCGCAAGACCTCACTTACCTGGGTAACTGTGAGTCTCTGCATGTCGATGCTCATGGTTAATTTGATCTTCATCTCTGGAATAAACAACCCCAATGCTCTGAATGAAAAAAGTGCTGCAAACAATACAGAAAACACCATTCTACCTTCTGACCGGTCCAATCCACCAGAGGTGTACTCATGCACTGCTGCTGCTGCCATCCTTCATTATTTTTTAATGGCTACATTCACCTGGTCAGCACTGTACGGTGCACAGATGTATGTTCTTCTAGTTCATGTATTCAAGCCACTACCACGGCACTTCTTAATATGGATTTCACTGGTTGGATGGGGTAAGAGATCGTTAGCAATCATCCTTTTATAATGCTTTTTACAGCTCCAATACAAATTGAATCTCTCATTTACCATTAATGGGATGGTTAAACGTTTGATTATCATTGCGCAATGTATAGGTGCAAGAGCAGGGAAGAAGTGCCTTTGACTTCAACACTGCCATTATTTCTTTCAAATTTTGACTAATGGATGTTGTATTAGTTCTGCTAATAGAAATAAAGTATGATGTACCAAAGGAAACATAAAATTAGCATGATTGAGCTAATTTCCATAACATTACTATTGAAGCACATGTCAAATTTGCATATGCAGGTTATGAATAATTATATACCTAATTCAATGCATAGCATAATAGAACATTACATACCTAATTTACAAAACCAGAATAAACAAGTAATAAAACAGATTGTCCACATATAACGCAAATATCATAAAAACCTAATACAAAGGCAAAATTCCAATTTTTTTTTTAGCCCTTTTCAGGGTGGCGGGGGATTGGATTTTGTGCACTTCTGAACAGCTGTTAAGGGTTTTCTATTATGATTACTGATCAGGCAAAAAAAAACACAAGTATTTTTATAACAATTTTCAGGAACTCAGGACATCCCAAGACGCTTTACAGCCAATCAAATACTTTTGAAGTATAGTCACTGTTGTAATGTAGGAAACATAGCAGCCAATATGCACTCAGCAAGCTCCCACAAACAGCAATGAAATAAATGAACAGTAAATCTATTTTTAGTGGTTGTTGGTTGAGGGATAAATGTTTGCCACGACAACAGAACTCCCCTGCTCTTCTTCGAAAAGTGCCGTGGAATCTTTTACATGCACCTGAAAGGACTGATGAAGCCTCGGTTTAACATCTCAGCCAAAAGTTGGCACGTGCAGCATTGCGCCATTTATTTCAAGGAAATTCACAACTAGCTGATTTATGCTGGTTTTACAGTAAAATATCACTATACACTAATTTCCTCAATCATTTATGCCGTTTTGGAGATACAACTGCCAAAACCCTCCGCTGCCCGTTGACGTAGTACCGCCCCCAGCTCACGTGAATGACCTGGATTTGCGTGAATAATATGTTGCCGTAAATCTACGGCCAAAACATTTTCGCTGCATGGCCCAAAGTCACCTGATGTTGGGACTTCTGAAATTTGATAGCGGATTTCTTTGAGATTTTTTTTCAAAATGTTCTTACTGAGACTTGCATTATACTTCACCAAAGTGCTGTCCGTCTCAGTGCACCGGACGTTTTTCAGATCCCCGCCCCTTCCACACATTCGGAAGGACTAAGCAGCTGAAATGACTTTCCAATGAACATACCCCTGTTCTGCATAAGAGGAAGAGGTGCGGCAGAGATAAGACCTTATGAATGACTATGGCAGAAGACAGCTCACTATTACCCCTATTGGCGGCGCTGTATCTGCTTGTTTTTACAGTGGGACACAGTCAAATGAGCTCCACAGGAAATTTCGGCATAAGTTCCTATCCGCCAGATCGACACCAAAAATGTTGGCGTAATTTCTGTGTAAATATGATCAAGGAAATTCAGGGCCTTTATTTCTCTAAAGGTACTTTGATCAGGAGCTTGTTCGAGAACTAACGAAAACTCAGCTGACTATGGTCAGTCACTTAAATCCGAGTTAGTCTGGAACTCAAACCCATCATCTGTCAGGAAGCAAGTATCTGTGGCTTTTGCTGGCAAACTGACAGCTCTGACTGTTTTTGAAGAGCCTACTTGCACAAAAGTTATACACCATTATGTACTAGGTTTTATTCATATGACATATTTCATACAGAACAGTAATCAACTTTGGAAAATTTGTAAAGGGTCATTTTCAACCCCATTAAATATTTTTAGCAGCCCCCTCAAAAATATCTCCAAAGGACACTTAAGAGTGAGGAGTATATCACGTGATTTTTGGCATTCTATAGCAATAAGGGATTGATAATACATGCTATATGATAGGCATCAGAGTACCATAATTAGAAGGCTGCTATAACTCCACATAAAATAAGCTATCTTTAAAAAGGGCACTGCACATTTTATTAGAGGCTTTTTGACCACAAATGGTAAATATATATGGTAAAACACAATGGGGTAGACTTTGTCATCACTGCAAAGCAGATTGCCCGCCTGTTGTAGGATCCACCCAGTTTTCAATGGAATGAAAGGGTGGGTTCTACAATGGGTGGACAATCCAATTGGCCACATTACCACTCAAGCCATGAAAGTGAAAATTTCCCCCAATATTTTTGTTCTGGAAAAATTTCTGTGCAATTCACTCCATTTGGAGTTAATTTTGACATATTTATTTTGAATGGTAAATGTTAATAAGAAATTGTTAACATGCAAAATGATTTTGTAGCATGAAGTGAAAATTTACTGATTCAAAGCTGCCCAGTTTCACTGGGCTTTGGCTGTTTCGTCCCAATAAAATAGTAACCTCTGAATTTAATTGGAAAGAATTATATTGCTCAGAAAAAAACAGAATTTAATTCTTATAAGTACAAACAGCACTTGTTTTCATCTAATGTCGTCCTCAGGTCTTCCAGCAGTTATTGTTGTTGTAACATTAGCAGCTACCTACAAGGCAGATAACGCATTGAATTATCGGCAGGAGGAGTTGTGAGTATTGTATAGTCAATATGTATTTCAACTGCAATTCAAATCATGAAAATGATAATAAATTAGTAAACCTCCTGTGGCATTGCTCATGGATAGTCTCGGGCACAGACTGCGACGCAATGTATAAGCATATTGCATCATTGCATATCCTTGAAAATGAGTGTTTAAAAGCATAACATGTTTGCATTCCTTTAACCACTATTTGGACAAAAGTATTAACTTATTTAAACCAATTGCATTAATGTCTCAATTGTAGCAGATAAACAAATTTCCCATGAACATGATTTCAAAACATACATTAACCTTTACACTTCTACGTCATTGTAATTCTACTGAGGCAATTCACTGGGCTGTTGCATTTGATGTCAAGTAGCATTGGGCTTCATTACAATCACCTCTTCATCTGTGAGCTCAAATCATGCACAACACTACATGACAAAAATACATAACACACTGTCAAAATTAAGTTTGAAAAGTTTAAATGTCCCATTGCTTAAATGAACACACTAACTAGATAATAAAATAAAATAGCAGCCAACATGTCTACACGGACCGTGTTAACGGGTGCTGCAGGCCACACAACAAAGCAAAAATTGGACTTGTTTCCTCACAGAAACAAAAAAAAGCACAAGAGGTAACCAAACTGTGGACTCAAAATTGGCCAGGAGTTGCTCCGTTTTTTTTGGAGCAACTTGATTTTTCTGGGGTATCTTAAAAATCGTCATTTTGCACATTCAATTTGCGCCAGTGTAATTGAGTTAGTTACGATTTTTTTAGTTTAGTTTTTCTCAAAAGAGGGTGTTACCAGCCACCTACGCAGTTTTGGCCATTTAGGCCACTTTGGCCAACTAATACTTACTCCAAATCTACTTAGGCCAGCGTATGTGGCCGCTTGTGAAAACCCTTGCGGAGAGTTAAGAAATCAGCGCAGGTAGGTACATAGGAAGCCAGCAGAACTTAATGACTTGACTAAAGAACGTGAATAGGATCAAACAGCTATATAGGACATCATATGACAAACTTCGCAAAGTTAATTTACTATACAACAGAAACATTCATGGAAGCTTAAACTACAAAAATAAAAGAAGTAAAAGATAGTTGAATTAAATTGCGCTAATCTCACAACCAATTTAAACAATTATTTGTTTGCAATGATTATACTGGGCCAAAATTGAGCCCATATTATCCAAATAAAGTCTACTTCAATAAATAAGATATTCTTTCAGTGTTCCTCCGTCACTTATGTTCTTCTGTCACAAAAGCACCAGGTGAATAGGCTTGACAAATGGTCACCACTATTCACAAGAGACAAAACATATTTACATACATTTTTTAAAGTAGCCAAAAGTCCAAGAAAATGACAAGCCATTAAGAAAGTTCAAAAATAGCTACAGTGCATAAAATTTCAAACTTGAGGTCGATCGCACCAGGGGCCACTCGGCCAGGGCTAGGGGCAGGCATTGGGTCTCACATACACAGCAGCTGCAGCACGCACACAGAGAGGTTGGGGGCGAGGAGCTACTGCACATACGCGGACACTCCACTGCACATGTGCAGACGTCCCGGCACTGTTTTCAGCGCAGGATGATGACCCCGACCCGACTGGCCACGCTGCGCAAAGACCGAACAGAGGCTGGACAGTGGCCAAAGTGGGGGGCAATTTTTCCGGCGCACTTATCAACGTAGAAAAGCGGCGCATCATAGAAACATAGAAAATAGGTGCAGGAGTAGGCCATTCGGCCCTTCGAGCCTGCACCACCATTCAATAAGATCATGGCTGATCATTCCCTCAGTACCCCTTTCCTGCTTTCTCTCCATACTCCTTGATCCCCTTCGCCGTAAGGGCCATATCTAACTCCCTCTTGAATGTATCCAATGAACTGACCTCAACAACTCTCTGCGGCAGGGAATTCCACAGGTTAACAACTCTCTGAGTGAAGAAGTTTCTCCTCATCTCAGTCCTAAATGGCCTACCCCTTATCCTAAGACTATGTCCCCTGGTTCTGGACTTCCCCAACATCGGGAACAATCCACCCGCATCTAACCTGTTCAGCCCCGTCAGAATCTTGTATGTTTCTATGAGATCCCCTCTCATCCTTCTAAACTCCAATGTATAAAGGCCCAGTTGATCCAGTTTCTCCTCCTATGTCAGTCCAGCCATCCCGGGAATCAGTCTGGTGAACCTTCGCTGCACTCCCTCAGTAGCAAGAACATCCTTCCTCAGATTAGGAGACCAAAACTGAACACAATATTCCAGGTAAGGCCTCACCAAGGCCCTGTACAACTGCAGTAAGACCTCCCTGCTCCTCTACTCAAATCCCCTAGCTATGAAGGGCAACATACCATTTGCCTTCTTTACCGCCTGCTGTATCTGTATGCCAACTTTCAATGACTGATGAACCATGACACCCAGGTCTCATTGCACCTCCCCTTTTCCTAATCTGCCACCATTCAGATAATATTCTGTCTTCGCATTTTTTCCCCCAAAGTGGATACCCTCACATTTATCCACATTATACTGCATCTTCACATTTATCCATATTATATTGCATCTCCGGCAAATGTGCCGAAAAAAGGGGTGGGCCAAATTTGAACCCTGTAATTCCAGGCTTCTCACACACAGATGGGCCTCCATGGGAAACAGTAATATATATATTTTTACATCACTCAAAATATAATGCTGTATGTAGGTTTGATAATATTGTGAGATATGTAATTTTCAATGTGTTTATTTTGTTAAGAAACTTTATTTTAGTGCTATATATACTTCTGTGACTGAGTAAGGTGGACTCTGAAGGATTTAAAAAAAATATTTACTGCAATTGCATTCTATTCCCTTTGCCTTCCTTTCATTGGAAGAATACTGCAAATGTAAAGAGCCCACGCAGGAAAAAAATATTAGAAGGAGCATTGCGGGGAGGAGGCTCATGCGGAGCATAAATACCGGCATGGATCTGTTGGGTCAAATGGTCTGTTTCTGTGCTGTGCTATAAATAATATTATCACTATGTAAGCAGAACTTTTTGACGGGAGGAATTGCATACTCAAAGTATCATTTTAATTAGGTTTGGATTTTACAAACAAATGAATGAATCTCTTTTGTTGCATGTTCTGCTTCATGCTTTTTACCATTCTCTGTTTTTCAGCTGTTGGCTTGCTGGTTTGGAACTACAGGGGCAGCTGAGTCTGTCAAAACCAATGCTGTGGGGATTTCTTATTCCAGTTGGGATATTACTACTATTTAATTTTATCATGTTTGCTTTAGTGACAAAGTTGGTGCTGTTCAACAAAGACCATGGTACTTGCAGGTAGTACAACATGCTATTTATTAACTTTCTTCATACTGAAACAGTTTAATTTTGCTCAACCCAACTATGGTCGGGATTTTGTTTGGAGAGGCATGTTGGGGGCAGGGTGATTCTGAGGTAGGCAGGAAACCCGGAAGGCTGGCTTTCCCACAGGCCCTGCCGATTTGAATGTGAGGCCTCGGTTTCCCGCCAACAGCCAGCCAGCTTAAGAGGCTAGCTGGCTCCAGGTGGATAGGCTTCAGTTGCGAGGGGTCGGTCCAGCAGAGGGATCGTGGAAGGGGGGTTGGGGATCATTGGGAGGGGGGTCAGGAACGGCGGCGGGGGGGGGGGGGGGGGGGCAGAATTGTCGGGAGGAGGGTTGGGGATCGGCAGGAGGGGATCACCGATTGGGTGGGGGGTCAGCGATCAGGAGGGGGGGTTGGTGATCGGGAGGAGGGGTTGGTGATCGGGAGGGGGATTGGCAATCAGGAAGGGGGAGAGAGGTTAGGCAGGGTCAACAATTGGGGATGGGGGGGGGGAGAGGATCGGGGATGGGGGGGTTGCAGGATCGGCAGGGGATCTGCAGCCGATGGGGGGGTGGTCGGGGATCGGCAGGCAAGCGGGAATCGCAGGAGGGAAATCAGGGATCGCAGATAGTGTGGGGGGCAGCCAGAGATTGGGGGGGGGTGGAGGATGGGCAGGGTGGAGAGAGGATCAGGGCCAGCCATCAGAGGATCATGTCCGGCTTTATCATCGTTGGAAGGGGAGGCATCGGCGGGGGAGGGGGGAGGGGAGGGCCTGGTGGAGTGATCGGAGGCCTCATGGGGTGGTCTCCATTGAGGTTGGGCTAGGAAAGGACCCTGATTCCAGGAGTTAGGTATAAAGCTACTTGCCTCCTTGATGCTGCAGTCTCCACCTCACTTTAAACTGCATGATTTCACGAATTGTGTGAAAGCCATCCTCAGGCAGTTAAATTCAAAATGGAGGGGGAAATAGAGACTTCCACTCCTACATGGCAAGCGAGCCCCAGGTGGGAAGAGGAAACGTTTCAAGGACACCCTCAAAACCTCCTTGATGAAGTGCAACATCCCCACCGGCACCTGGGAGTCCCTGGCCAAAGACCGCCCAAAGTGGAGGAAGAGCATCCGGGAGGGCGCTGAGCACCTCGAGTCTCGTCGCCGAGAGCATGCAGAAACCAAGCGCAGACCGCGGAAGGAGCGTGTGGCAAACCAGACTCCCCACCCATCCTTTCCTTCAACGACTGTCTGTCCCACCTGTGACAGAGACTGTAATTCCTGTATTGGATTGTACAGCCACCTGGGAACTTACTTTTAGAGTGGAAGCAAATCGTCCTCGATTTTGAGGGACTGCCTATGATGAAGACAATATTTAAATTATGGTTATGCCCCCTGCCCGCCCCATCCCGCCTCCTGCAAAACCGGAAGTGGGCGGGTTGGTGGTGGGTTCAGGTCCAAATTCACATTTGTAACAATTTAACTGCCCCCACATCCCAAACATTCTGGCCTATGTCTCCCGTACTCAAACAATCCTCGCCGATCAAAGAGAGCTGAATGTACTAGCTTACTTCTGTGTAAGTTGCATTTCGATTTGGTGACTATGAAATTCTATGGCGATATAGATGTATTCCTTGCAATTGAATTCTCATTTTTACCATCCTTCCGTTTGCCCATGCACTTTACAATTCATCTGATTGTCAATTAATCATCTGGAGAAAGTTTGGTGGGAATATGTCAGCCTTTGGGCCTACTGGAGTTCAGATCTCTCATTCAATGGCACAGGGTATAAAAGTGTTCCACCATAATTCTTTTTGGTAACCAGCAATATTTGTTTAGTTATAGTAAGCTACTAATTGCTCCATGGTTGAGTGCATCCTTGGTCACACAGAAGTAGACCCCACCTCATCAGAGGCCAAATTTGCTATAAGGCTTTGATCATTGAGATGGTATAAACTATTTTAATTGGGAATCCCCACACTTCAAAATTGATCTTCGTCACGTATCCGCCATTTTGATTTTTTGCTTTACTTTTTAATGATCTCCCACTCATAAGTATTATTCCAAAACTTAGGTCAGTTATTTTCCCATAGGAAGGGAGTGAAAATCATGATAAGTCACCCCATGCCACTCTCACATAGCTCTGTGTAACCAGTTGTAGACCATCATTGGCATAGGAATAGAAACAAGCCAGCTTCTGCTTTTAACCAGGGATGAAACATTCAAGGCACAAAATAAAAGGGAACAAAGTTAATCATTTTTTTTAATTCACGAGTAATGATATATGTAGCAGGGCTGTAAAGTCTCAAGCAATTTAACAAGTTATACAGTTAAGTGGGAGACAATTAATTTATTAATTTGATATATGAACCAGGAGGTAAAAATCATTTCAATATTTTTATTGAAAGAATATAAAAGGTCGCTTGAATAAGATTTTATCAAAACAGTAAATTGCTTTGACATCGGCAAACACTTCCTTATTTGATGTGCTTTTTTTTTTAGTGCTAAACAGGCAACCTCAGCAAAGAAGATGATGGGATCCTTATCAGTAGCCATTGTGTTGTGTTTAACATGGAGTCTGGGTTATTTAATGCTTATAGAACGTGACGAAACACAAGCTGTCTTTAGCTATATCTTCTGTGCTCTTAATACCACTCAGGTTTGTAGTTTTTTCTTCCAGAAACATAAAATGCAATTATTTGTTGACAAAGGCAAAAGCATTGGAGAGAATTCAGAGAAAAAAATAGCTGATCGTAAGTTATGATTATAACTTAGGATTATAAGTTATGTATAGATGCTTAAAGAAATCTTACTTTCAATGAGAAAAAAGCAAATTGAGAGAACATACCTGTAAACCATGGAAAATGTAAATGTAAGTAAATTATTTAAAGCAATTGCAGAACCAGAAAACAATTTAAAACATTGCCTGCAACAAAACTAAAGATGAAAAGATCCGACTCCCATTAAACTTTCATCAATGAAAGTTAATGTTTTTTAAAAAAGGGATTGGATGAATATCTGTTATGGCTGGAATTGCACATTATTAGGATAACTATTGCCATGGAGGATCAAAATATAATGGTTCATGTGTTGCTGGGGCAATGGGACTCTGGCTGTTCCAACGTCCAAAAGACAGTATCAGTACTATGCTAGGACTGCAGAAACATAGTATTTCTTCGTATACATCAGTAGAAATAATATGTTAATAGTCAAAAATTGCAAATGTTTGACCTCATAGAAACTGCTGGTAAGAATGTTTGAGCACCAAGAAGAAAATTAAAATTTGAGCCTTAAGCTTGCCCAAACTGTATCTCCAACTCAATTGTTGGGTGATGTTTATGATTACAAGCACCTTGATAGATACAGGGAAACTAGGAGTTCCATTTATGAGGAGGAAACTATTTATATAGATCCATATATGGCAGTCTGAGAAAATTGTTACCCAGACTATCCTATCCTCCCAGCCTCAGTAAGAATATCTAGTGGAAAGTACACTCATCAAGGGATAAATGGGGTAGTGGAAGTAAAATTATGATGGGATGCCCTAAAAAGGTTTATTTGTAACATGTGCAAGGATTTTTAGTATTTGTTCTATAGATGTGGGAAATACTAACAAGGCTATATTTATTGCCCATCCCTAGTTGCACTAAGAAAGTGGTGGCAGACCAACCACTTCAACCATTGCAGTCGTTGTGGTGATGGTGCACCTATGATGGTGTTAGGTAGGGAATGCCAGGATTCTGACCCAATGATGATGAAGGAACAAAGATATATGCTGAAGTCAGAATGGTGTTTGATTTAGAGGATAACTTGTAGCTGATGGTATGCCCATGATATTGCTACTCTTATCCTTTTCTGTGACAGAGATAACATGGCTGCGAGGTAATCCTGAAGCAATCCTGGTGAGTTGTTGCAGTATATGGTAGATTGCACATGCTGTAGCCATAGTACACTGATGGTAGAGAAGTGAATATTGAATTTAGTGGCTGGGGTTCTGATCAATTAGACTGTTTTGTTCTGGATAGTGTTGAGCTTCTTGAGTGATGTTACAGTTGCACCCATCCAAGCGAGTGCTGATCTTTCTATCTCAGTCCTGAATTGAGCCTTGTAGATGGTGACGAGGCTTGGAGGGGTCAGGAGGTAAGCCACTTGTCACATAGTACCCAGTCTCTGTCTTGTGCTTATAGCCATAGTGTTTATATGTCTGGTCCATTACAAATTCTGGTCAATGGTAATTCCCCAAGATGTTGATAATAAGAGATGGTGCTGTTCAAGGTCACGGGGAGGTGGTCAATGCCTGGCAATTAAGTGCCGTGCATGTTATTTCCCATTTGTCAGCCCAAGCCGGGATGTTTTCCAGGCCCTGCTGTTGGCTGGCATGGGGTTGTTTGATTATCAGAGGAATTGTGAATGGAACTGAACACTGAAATCATCAGCAAACAGCCCGCTTTTAACCTTATGTCGGAGGAAAGATCAGTGATGAAGCAACTGAAGATAGTTGGGCTGAGGACACTACCCTGAGGAAATCCTGCAGCAAAGTCCTGAGGATGCCATGATGTTGCTGAGTAGGATAATGATGACAAATCTGAATTTCGTAGTTTTTTGTAATTAGCAAAATTTAATACATTAGTAAATACAGGCTACAATTCTGACAGCCAAATTGTATTTTTTTGTTAAATTATTTTACAGCATTGTTTTCTGACGATGTTGATTTCCTAAAATGTTGCTTTTTTTGATTAACAGGGTCTACAGATTTTCATTTTGTTCACTGCTCGCCGAAAAGCCTTTCAAAAGATCTATGCTATCTGGGATTCCAGATCTCCTAAGAACATCAGTATTGTCCATTCAAGGAGATTGTCATTTCAAAGTTTAAGCACTCCAAACAATGAAGAACGGTATACACAATATGACACAGTGAACTTCTCAGAAACCACAAGTTCCATACCTTCCATTCTATATTAGAGCACAGGGGCATGCGTTTTTGAGATGAGATACATTTTCCACCAGCTTTTCTTTATTGTTCCTCCCTAAATTGCCGCTCTTGCCTTCCTAATACCTTTTTTTTATCTGGGATGATGGCTACGATAATGGGAGAATGTGTTGTGCACTCCTTGGTAAAATTCAACAGTACTATATCCCACCAATACGAGGTGAACTTGTGGCAGAAGGAAATGTTGTACGTTAGCTTCCAATTGATTTCAATCCAGAACACTCCATTACTGTAAGACAGTGTTCCACTCAGTATTCTAACAGAAATAACTGCATGTGTGATTGTTAAATTTGAAGTTCATGTAATACTGGAATTAGAATAAATTACCGTGTCACTGGGCATGGATCCATTTCTCACATTTTTTGCATTGATGACTATTAATTGGTTCAATAATTCATGTGTATTGCATGTATGCTAATGTTAAATTAGGCAGGTAAATGGAGTTGAGGTACAGATCAGCCATGATCTCATTGAATCTGGAGCAGGCTTGAGGAGCTGAATGGCCTACTCCTGTTAACATGGGCCCAATTTTGGCCATGACTTGCTCCAGTTTTTTTGGAGTATGTTGGTTTTTCTGGTGTAAGTTAAAAAATGCCATTTTCCCCAATAAACTTGCTCCAGAGTAACTCAATTAGGTACGATTTTTTTTAGATGAGCTTTTCTTTCAAAAGGGGGCGTTCCCAGCCTCTTACACTAATTTTGGCCATTTATGCTACTTTGGCCAGCTAAAACTTACTCCAAATTGACTTAGGTCAGTGTATGTGGCCAGCTCTGAAAAACACTGTGGGCAGTTAAGAATTCGCCGCAAGTTAGTACATTTAAAGTACCACAGTTCCGAGCTTCACACCATTTATTCTGATCTATCTTTCTTGGATCCAAAATGGATAATCTCAGCCAGGGGAAACAACCTTTCAACATTTAATCAACTTAACTTATAGTTTTTTAACTCATTACTTGATCTAGTTTAAGTTATAGGTAGATTATATGAAATATTTAAATATGTAACATGAACCACTACAAGTATTGAAGCCAAAAAACAGAACCTCCTTCCCCTCTGCACCGAATTCCCACTTACCAAATTCCCAACTTTTACCCAAATTCCCAACTTTTACCCAAATTCCCAACTTTTATAGTTTATTTATGATGCAATCAGTTTCTGACAACGCTGAGCGACCCTGAGTAAATACTGCAGGATATTCCCCACTCACCAGGCGAACAGCGAGGCATCCCTTCGGCCAGGGATAGGGTGCGGCGAACATCGGGGCATCCCTTCGGCCAAGGATACGCTCACAGCCCGCAGGACACGCTGGGAGGGCGAGGAGCATGCGCGCAGACTCCACTGTGCATGTGCGCAGCTGCCAGCAGTGTTTTCTGCGCTGGGCTGTTGTTCCGTCCCCCACTGCATTATGTACACTGCATTATGTCTCCGGGACACCGGAGACTCGGCAAAGCGGGTAGGATGGGGCCATTTTTTTTCGGCGCCATTTCCAGTGCGCAAAGACGGCACATTTAGGGTAATTGCACCGAAAAAAGGGGTTGGGGAAAATTGGGCCCCATGTTCCTATTCATGCAATCTAACCATCAAGTAATTGGAGGTCTGGCTGTAGCTCTAAAAATAACATGTCATCACTTCCTTTCTTTTAGTTATTCCATTTTAATACTTTTATGTTTTCTATTGGCTCTAACAACAGTAAATAAGCACTGTGAATTAATTGTAATTAACAAAACCTACCACTAGGTTGCAGGAACACCGTGAATATTCAGTTTAAAGGCTCTGATTTATTATTAAACTGGGGGAAAGGAAAATATTCTGTGATTTCCAAGAATCGCAAGAACAACTTTACATTTTGATTTTAGTGTCAATGGGCAACTGAACAATTCTACAATCTTTAGCCATGTTACTCTGTACCAGCACATAGGACATATTGAAGTGCAACCAAGATTGTCAGCTCAACACAGTATTAAAGCCTCAATAGCAATCTCAGCTGAGATGGGAAACCTATTTCTGCCAATCTATTAGGTATTATCACATTCAGCCACCAAACAGCTATGATTAACACGTAGTGGATAGTGAGCTGGACAGTAGCTGGTTCAAAATTCTGGGCCGCATACTCTAACTAAAATATTGCTTGTTCACTAAAGGACAATACACATAGTAACAGATCAGAAGATCATTTACTTTTCAAGGAAGCTCACATTATTATTCAACTTTTAAAATAAAAAAATAATCCAAATTGACTCTGGCCTCTTTATGCTTCAGTAGACATTCTAATTCTCCTTATTTTCAAAACAGTTCGTATTTTTCGTAAAATGCAAATAATCTCCGAAACTACCTCTTCAAAATAAATTCAACGTAACAAAAGCTCAGTAATATATCTATAGCAACAGCAAGAAGGCACAAAATATTGGCTTCTGTTTCTTACACAGTTGAAACACTGATGCTGTCTTTGATTATAACAAGGAAATGATGAGATAGTCAATTAATTTGGGCTGAATTTTTGGCTTTGCTGATTTTGGGGCGGTAACGGTGGCGTGGCGGTAAAGTTTGCGCCCAGGAATAGTTTGCGCCTCAGTCATCAAAATTGGGCAGCTGGGCCCTGAGTCTGGGGCGCAGCACTAAGGGAGGCGTTGTACATCTCTCTTAGGGCACCAGGCCCACTGACCATGGGAAAATCCCAAGCTAAAGAGCCGACCCGAGAGCGCTCTAACAGAGGGTGGTCTCTGGGGTCACCTCTGACCTTCTGAGCGGTTCGAATCGCTCCCACTCCCTGGGTTCTAGACTTTGGATTTATTTGGGGGATGTCACAAAGTGCATGAGACAACTGGTTAGGTGCAAAGAACTTCGATTTTATTGAAGACAAGAAAATAAAATGTCAAACTTGTAATCATTCAAATAAAGAACACTATATCACACATTCAAAGGGGTTACAGAAATAATACATCTCCCACCTCCCAATGCCTAACTCTGGCTAGGTCAAACTCCAGGGCAAACAGGGACTATGCTCACCAATCTTTTATTGTCAGTGTTGTGTCCTTACACACTACAGCAAATCAACACGAGGCACATACTGGAGACAAGGTCACTCTGTGACCTGTACCTTTATTCACAGGACCAAGAAGTGATGACCCTGCGTGGGGCCTCCCTTTATATACCTGGATCACCAGTTGAGGAGTGTCTCCCGCAAGTTCACCCCCTGTGGTCAAGGTGTGCATTTCTCAGGTGTATACAGTGTACAGTGTTGTTACATAAGGTTACAGTTATGTGAAGGTTACAAACATGACATCACCTCCCCCCAATGTCTTTGGGTCAAAGATTGAGTCTTTCAGGCGGTTGACGCTCTCTCGTGGAGCGCCGCAGTTGGGGCTCTGGTTGTTGAGCCTTGGCATGCGTCTTTGTCACCTGTGGTGATTCCGGCTCGTCTGGGTTGACCGCAGGGACTGTGCATGCTGCTGACATAGAAACATAGAAACATCGTAAATAGGTGCAGGAGTAGGCCATTCAGCCCTTCAAGCCTGCATTGCCATTCAATGAGTTCATGGCTGAACATGCAACTTCAGTACCCCATTCCTGCTTTCTCGCCATCCCCCGAGTAGCAAGGACTACATCTAACTCCTTTTTGAATATATTTAGTGAATTGGCCTCAACCACTTTCTGTGGTAGAGAATTCCACAGGTTCACCACTCTCTGGGTGAAGAAGTTTCTCCTCATCTCGGTCCTAAATGGCTTACCCCTTATCCTTAGACTGTGACCCCTGGTTCTGGACTTCCCCAACATTGGGAACATTCTTCCTGCATCTAACCTGTCTAAACCTGTCAGAATTTTAAATGTTTCTATGAGATCCCCTCTCATTCTTCTGAACCCTAGTGAATACAAGCCCAGTTGATCCAGTCTTTCTTGATATGTCAGTCCCGCCGTCCCGGGAATCAGTCTGGTGAACCTTCGCTGCACTCCCTCAATAGCAAGAATGTCCTTCCTCAAGTTAGGAGACCAAAACTGTACACAATACTACAGGTGTGGCCTCACCAAGGCCCTGTACAACTGTAGTAACACCTCCCTGTCATGTATCTTACATTATTATATATAACTGTATCCCAACATGCTATACATGACTGTAATAAGATATGACCTGTAGCCACCAGCATACCTTACCACCGGGGGTGCACTTGCAAGAGACAGGTATATAAGCACAGGTCTCAGGCAAGTGCAGCATTCCAGAGCTGTGAAATAAAAGGTGCAGGTCCAGAGTGATCTTGACTTCACTACATGCCTCGTGTGAATCTGTACTGAGGGGACAGGACTTTACAGTGGTGACGGGTTAAGGGATTACAGAATCCACAGAATGGCGAACAACGGATCAGATGAAAAGTACAATGCGGGAGACAATTGGGAGGACTTTATAAAAAGGCTCCAGCAAAGTTTTGTAACCAAAGACTGGTTAGGCGACGATACGGCAGACAAGAGAAGAGCCCATCTCTTGACCAGCTGTGGCTCGAAAACATACGCTTTAATGAAGGATCTGTTGGCACCCGAGAAACCAGCAAGCAAGTCGTTTGAAGAATTGAGCACACTGGTAAGAGACCACCTGAAGCCAGCGAGCAGCCTACACATGGCCAGACACAGGTTCGACAACTACAGACGCTGTGTGGGCCAGAGCATACCCGACTTCGTGGCAGAACTTCGGAGGTTGGCTAGTTTATGTGAGTTCTCCGATGAACTGAGGAGAGAAATGCTGAGAGACATTTCATTGAAGGAATTGGCCACGCAGGCATATTCCAAAAGCTCATAGAGACCAAGAACCTGACCTTAGAGGCAGCAGCACTGGTTGCACAGACATTCTTGGTAGGGGAAGAAGAAATGAGGTTGATTTACAATGCAGGCACGACAACTAACGAAATAATGGAACAATGAGTTCACAGCATTAGAAAAGCTGCTCCCCCACACACAGACAAAACCGGCAGAACAGGCTTTCGACAGCAAGCAGTGGCAACAGAAGCCATCAAGGGCCACAGGAACGGCCATACATACCTCATTAACCCACAATGCGAGCAATCAACTACAAACTGAGAGAAGCTCAAGAGAGATCAGCCAGACGCAGTTCATTCTTTGCAAGCAGTCTGTGCTGGAGGTGTGGGGGTGGGCACTCATCAAGGGAATGTCGATTTCAGCAGGCTGTTTTGCAGGAACTGTGAATACACAGGGCATTTGGCCCGCATGTGCAAAGAAACGGCAGCTCGGCTGGTATACGAATCGGATGGGTCGGAAAGCGGACCAGAAGACGGTGGGGACAGTACCTGGGACACCGATGTACAGCGGGTCAACACGACCAATGGCCACTGCTCCTACGATAGGACGCCTCCTATAATGATGAGGGTCCTACTCAACGGGATATCTGTCTACATGGAGCTGGATACAGGAGCGAGTCAATCTCTCATGGGCGCTCAACAATTTGAACAACTGTGGCCGCATAAAAGAGACAGACCAAAACTCACAAGGGTCAACACCAAACTAAGGACCTATACCAAAGAAATCATACCAGTCCTCGGCAGCGCCATGTTCTCTGTCACACACAAAGGGACAGTGAACCGACTTCCCCTGTGTATTGTCCCCGGAGACCCCCCAGCACTGCTGGGGAGAATCTGGCTGCCAAAACTAAACTGGAAATGGGATGATGTCCATGCCATGTCATTAGAGGAACAGACCTCCTGCTCAACAGTTAGAAAGCGATTTGAACACCTCTTTCAGCCAGGTGTGGGCACTTTCAATGGGGCCAAAGTCAAAATCTACATCACACAGGATGCTAGACCGGTCCATCACAAGGCCAGAGCTGTAACCTATGTGATGAGGGAAAAGATTGAACACGAACTAGACAGGCTTCTGCAGAAAGGCATTATATCACCTGTGGAATTTAGCGACTGGGCAAGTCCCATCGTCCCAGTCATGAAGCCTGATGGATCCGTACGAATCTGTGGGGACTACAAATCTACCATAAACAGAGTCTCCCTACAGGACCAGTACCCGCTGCCCAGAGCGGAGGACTTATTTGCCACATTGGCTGGAGGTAAACTTTTCTCAAAATTAGACCTCACATCTGCGTATATGACGCAACAATTGACCGAGGAATCCAAGCTACTCACCACCATCAGCACACATCGAGGCCTTTTCATGTACAATTGATGCCCATTCGGCATCAGGTCGGCAGCTGCCATATTCCAGAGCAACATGGAGAGTCTGCTCAAGTCCATCCCGGGAACGGTTGTATTTCAAGATGACATACTTATCACGGGCAGGGACACCGACTCCCATCTCCGTAATTTGGAGGAAGTACTAAAGCGGTTGGATCGGGTAGGCCTACGAGTCAAGAAATCCAAGTGCCTGTTTCTCGCACCCGAGGTTGAATTTTTGGGCAGAAGGATTGCCGCTGATGCAATCCGCCCAACAGAGTCCAAAACAGAAGCAATTCACCTGGCACCAAGGCCCCGGAATGTCTCAGAACTGCGCGCCTTTCTCGGGCTACTCAATTACTTTGGGAACTTTATGCAGAACTTAAGCACGCTGCTGGAACCTCTCCACGTGCTACTCAGGAAGGGGTGCGATTGGTTTTGGGGGGACGCCCAGGAACGCGCCTTCAATAAGGCACGCAACCTTCTGTGTTCCAACAGTGTTTTGACTTTCTTTGACCCAGGCAAAAAGCTAGTTCTCACATGCGATGCGTCAGCGTATGGGGTCGGGTGCGTTTTGCAACATGTCAATAGTGCGGGCAAATTACAACCCATAGCTTATGCCTCCAGGTCACTTTCGCGGGCGGAGCGCGGGTACGGAATGGTAGAGAAGGAGGCGCTCGCGTGCGTGTACGGTGTCAAAAAGATGCACCAATACCTTTTCGGGGCCAAGTTCGCATTAGAAACCGACCACAAGCCCCTCACGTCCCTCCTATCCGAGAGCAAGGCAATAAATGCCAACACCTTGGCGCTAATTCAACGGTGAGCACTCATGCTGGCGTCCTACGACTACACAATAAGGCACAGACCAGGCACAGAGAACTGTGCCGACGCACTCAGCAGGCTACCCCTGGCGACCACGGAAGGGTCTGACGAACAGGACTGTGAGATAGTCATGGCACAGGTTTGAGTCCACAGGTTCGCCCATGACGGCTCACCAAATCAGAACCTGGACGGCCAGTGACCCCACGTTATCCTTAGTAAAAATATGTGTCCTAACCGGTGACTGGGCAGAGGCTCGCGATGCCTGCCCCGAGGAATTAAAATCCTTTCACAGGCGCATGCATGAGCTATCACTACAAGCAGACTGCCTGATGTGGGGCAGCCGAGTAGCCATGCCTCTGCGAGGCAGAGAGGCATTTGTCCGCGAACTCCACCGTGAGTTATAAGTGGATCGTTCTCATGAAGGCCATAGCCAGACACCCGTCTGGTGGCCTGGTATTGACGAGGACTTGGAGCTCTGCGTCCGAAGGTGCACCATTTGTGCCCAACTCAGCAATGCCCCCAGGGAGGCTCCACTGAGCCCCTGGCCTACCAAACCGTGGTCGCGGATGCACGTAGACTATGCGGGCCCATTCATGGGCAAAATGTTCCTCGTAGTTGTAGATGCATTTTCAAAGTGGATCGAATGCACCATTTTAAACTCGAGCACAACCTCCACCACTGTGGAGAGCCTCGCAACCATGTTTGCAACGCACGGAATCCCTGACATATTAGTCAGTGACAATGGTCCGTGCTTCACCAGCGCAGAATTCCAAGACTTTATAATTGACCCACGGCATAAATCACGTCAAGACGGCACCGTTCAAGCCGGCCTCCAACGGCCAGGCGGAGAGGGCAGTGCAAATCATTAAACAAGGCATGCTTAAAATCCAAGGACCCACGCTGCAGGGTCGCCTGTCGCGACTGCTGTTGGCATACAGATCTCGTCCGCACTCACTGACAGGGATCCCCCCCACCCACCCGCGCAACTGTTGATGAAAAGGACTTTAAAAACAAGGCTCTCATTAATCCTCCCAGATATGCATGAAATCGTTGAGGCAAAGCGCTGTAAGCTGACTGAGTACCATGACAGAAATTCGATGGGGAGCTGGAATGAGATAGGGGACAAAGTGTTTGTGCTAAACTACGGCAGGGGTCCCAAATGGCTTGCAGGGACAGTAACAGGCAAGGAAGGAAACAGGCTGCTGGTGGTACAAATGGACAATGGCAAAACCTGCCGGAGGTATGTAGACCAAGTCAAAAGCAGATTTACCAACAGCACTGCGGAACCAGAGGCAGACTACAATGTGGAACTCGCACCGCACCTGGTGGACAGACAGAGGGAACAACCTGAGGAAAGGGCAATCCCAACAGACAGCCCAGGCGAGTCAACAACAATCACATTAATCGAAACAGACAGCCCAGGCGAGATACCAGCAACCACACCAAAAGAAAAACAGACACCAAGGCAAACAGCAAACAACTGAACCACAACTCAGACGCTCCATGCAAGAGCGTAGACCACCTGAGAGACTAAACTTATAAAGACAATAAGACCTTGGGGAGGGTGATGTCATGTATCTTACATTATTATATATAACTGTATCCCAACATGCTATACATGACTGTAATAAGATATGACCTGTAACCACCAGCATACCTTACCACCAGGGGTGCACTTGCAAGAGACAGGTATATAAGCACAGGTCTCAGGCAAGTGCAGCATTCCAGAGCTGAGAAATAAAAGGCGCAGGTCCAGAGTGACCTTGACTTCACTACATGCCTCGTGTGAATCTGTACTGAGGGGACAGGACTTTACACTCCCTGCCCCTGTACTCAAGTCCCCTCGCTATGAAGGCCAACATGCCATTTGCTTTCTTAACTGCCTGCTGTACCTGCATGCCAACCTTCAATGAATGATGTACCATGACGCCCAGGTCTTGTTGCACCTCCCCTTTTCCTAATCTGTCTCTCTGTTTTTACCACCAAAGTGGATAACCTCACATTTATCCACATTATACTTCATTTGCCATGCATTTGCCCATTCACCTAACCTATCCAAGTCACTCTGCAGCCTCATAGCATCCTCCTCGCAGCTCACACTGCCACCCAACTTAGTGTCATCCGCAAATTTGGAGATTCTTGTTGACAGTTCTTGTTGCTCGTTCGCTGGCAGTGGTATGGGCAGTATCTCATTATTTTCCTCAGGTTCCTCAGTGTCCATGCTGAACCTTTTTTTTACTTGGTCTAGATGCTTGCGGCATATCTGCCCATTGTTGAGTCTGACCACTATGACCCTATTCCCCACTTTATCAATTACAGTACCCTCGAGCCACTTGGGCCCCACAGAATGATTAAGAACAAATACAGGGTCATCGATTTCTATCCATCTCCCCTTTGAGTTACGGTCGTGGCACTCATGTTGGGACTGGCGCTTGCCCTCAACAATGTCTGATAAGACTGGATGAATGAGGGACAGCCGAGTTTTTAGTGTACTTTCCATGAGTAGTTCCACTGGCGGGACTCCCGTGAGCGAGTGCGGTCGGGACCTGTAGGCCAGCAGGAGGCGCAATTGAAGGGAGGGTCCTTGAATCCGGAGCATGCCTTGCTTTATGATTTGGACCGCACGTTCCGCCTGGCCATTGGAAGCCGGCTTGACCGGCGCTGTCCTGACATGTTTGATGCCATTACCCGACATGAACTCCCGGAATTCAAAGCTCGTGAAACACGGGCCTTTGTCGCTAACAAGGATGTCCGGCAAGCCGTGGGTCATTAAGACCCCACGCAGACTTTCCACTGTGGTGGATATCATGCACAAATTCAATATGATGCACTCGATCCATTTCGAGTACGCATCCACAACAGTGAGGAACATTTTTCCCATGAACGGGCCCGCGTAGTCTACGTGAATACGCGACCATGGCTTGGTGGGCCAGGGCCACGGGCCTCCCTGGGGGCATTGCCCAGCTGGGCACACGTCGTGCACCTGCGAACACAATGTTCCAGGTCTGCATCAATTCCCGGCCACCATTCACGTGACCGGGCAATGGCCTTTATTAGCACAATGCCTGGGTGCTCGCTGTGGAGTTCCCTGATGAATGTTTCTCTACCCCATAGTAGTCAGTCGGCTTGGATGGAGAGTTCATCCATCCATCTGTGAAATGGTCTGACCTCTTCAGGGCATGCTTCGTGTGCGGGCGCCCAATCCCCAGTCAGGACACATTTCTTAATCAGAGATAGGAGGGGATCTCTGTTTGTCCAGGTTTTGATCTGGTGGGCTGTGATGGTGGAGCTTGTGCTGTCAAAGGCATCGACAGCCAAGCAGTGGCAAACATTTAAAGATCACATGGATGAACTTCAACAATTGTTCATCCCTGTCTGGAGTAAAAATAAAACTGGGAAGGTGGCTTAACCATGGCTAACAAAGGAAATTAAGTACAGTGTTAAAGCCAAGGAAGAGGCATCGAAATTGGCTAGAAAAAGCAACAAACCTGAGGACTGGGAGAAATTTAGAATTCAGCAGAGGAGGACTAAGAGTTTAATAAGAGGGGGAAAATACAGTATGAGAGGAAGCTTGCAGAGAATATAAAAACTGACTGCAAAAGCTTCTATAAATATGTGAAGAGAAAAAGATTAGTAAAGACAAACGTAGGTCCCCTGCAGTCGGATTCAAGTTAATTTATAATGGGGAGCAAAGAAATGGTAGACCAATTGAACCAATACTTCAGTTCTGTCTTCACGAAGGAAGATACAAATAATCTTCCGAAGGTACTAGGGGGCAGTGGGTCTAGTGAGAAGGAGGAACTGAAGGATATTCTTATTAGGCGGGAAATTGTGTTAGGGAAATTGATGAGATTGAAGACCGATAAATCCCCGGGGCCTGATAGTCTGCATCCCAGACTAATCAAGGAAGTGGCCCGAGAAATAGTGGATGCATTGGTGATCATTTTCCAACAGTCTATCGACTCTGGATCAGTTCCTATGGACTGGAGGGTAGCTAATGTAACACCACTTTTTAAAAAAGGAGGGAGAGAAAACGGGTATTTATAGACCAGTTAGTCTGACATCAGTAGTGGGGATAATGTTGGAATCAATCATTAAGGATGAAATAGCAGCGCATTTGGAAAGGAGTGACAGGATCGGGCCAAGTCAGCATAGATTTATGAAAGGGAAATCATGCTTGACGAATCTTCTGGAATTTTTTGAGGATGTAACTAGCAGAGTGAACAAGGGAGAACCAGTGGATGTGGTGTATTTGGACTTTCAAAAGGCTTTTGACAAGGTCCCGCACAAGATATTGGTGTGTAAAATCAAAGCACATGGTATTGGGGGTAATATACTGACATGGATAGGGAACTGATTGGCAGACAGGAAGCAGAGAGTCGGGATAAACGGGTCCTTTTCAGAATGGCAGGCAGTGACTAGTGGAGTGCTGCAGGGCTCAGTGCTGGGACCCCAGCTCTTTACAATGTTACATTAATGATTTAGATGAAGGAATAGAGTGTAATTTCTCCAAGTTTGTGGATGACACTAAACTGGATGGCGGTGTGAGCTGTGAGGAGGACGCTAAGAGTGCAGGGTGACTTGGACAGGTTAGGTGAGTGGGCAAGTACATGGCAGATGCAGTATAATGTGGATAAATGTGAGGTTATCCATTTTTGGGACAAAAACATGAAGGCAGAATATTATCTGAATGGCGGCAGACTAGGAAAAGGGGAGATGCAACGAGACCTGGGTATCATGGTTCATCAGTCACTGAAAGTGGGCACGCAGGTACAGCAGGTGGTAAAGAAGGCAAATGGTATGTTGGCCTTCATAACAAGGGGATATAGAAGCAGGGACGTCTTAATGCAGCTGTACAGGGCCTTAGTGAGGCCTCACCTGGAATATTGTGTTCACTTTTGGTCTCCTAGTCTGAGGAAGGACATTCTTGCTATTGAGCGAGTGCAGCGAAGGTTCACCAGACTGGTTCCAGGGATGGCTGGGCTGTTGTATGAGGAGAGACTGGATCAACTGGGCCTTTATTCACTGGAGTTTAGAAGGATGAGAGGGGATCTCATAGAAACATATAAGATTCTGACGGGACTGGACAGGATAGATGCGGGAAGAATGTTCCCGATGTTGGAGAAGTCCAGAACCAGAGGACGTAGTCTTAGGATAAGGGGTAGGCCATTTAGGGCTGAGATGAGGAGAAACTTCTTCACTCAGAGAGTTGTTAACCTGCGGAATTCCCTGCCGCAGAGTTGTTGATGCCAGTTCACTAGATGTATTCAAGAGGGAGTTAGATATGGCCCTTACGGTTAAGGGGATCAAGGGGTATGGAGAGAAAGCAGGAAAGGGGTACTGAAGGAATGATCAGCCATGATCTTATTGAATGGCAGTGCAGGCTCGAAAGGCCGAATGGCCTACTCCTGCACCTATTTTCTATGTTTCTATGTTTATATGACCATCTCCGCGCTTTGCTCCGCTGCCCCCTCAGTGGTGGCCAGTGGAAGCCTGCTGAGCGCGTTAGCGCAATTTTCGGTGCCTGGCTGGTGCCGTATGGTGTAGTCATACGCAGCCAGCGTGAGAGCCCATCGCTGTATGCGAGCTGACGCATTGGCATTGATAGCTTTGCTGTCGGACAACAGGGATGTTAATGGCTTGTGGTCCATTTCTAACTCGAACCTTCTGCCAAAAAGGTACTGGTGCATCTTTTTCACCCTGTAGACACATGCAAGTGCTTCCTTTTTAACCATCCCATACCCCCTTTCTGCTTGGGAGAGCGGCCTGGAGGCATAAGCCACAGGTTGGAGTTGGCTCTCATCATTACTCTGCTGCAACACGCACCCAACCCCATAGGATGATGCATCGCATGTCAAAACCAATTTCTTACAGGGGTCATACAGGGTCAATAACTTACGAGAACAAAGCAGGTTCCGCGCCCGATTGAAAGCCCGTTCCTGACAGTCCCCCCAAAACTAATCGCAACCGTTACACAGGAGCACATGTAGTGGCTCTTGCAATGTACTTAAGTTCGGCAGAAAGTTCCTGAAATAGTTCAATAGTCCCAGAAATGACCGCAACTCTGATGTGTTGTCGGGCCTGGGCGCGTGACGGATCGCCTCCGTTTTGCATTCGGTGGGCCGGATCCTGTCTATGGCAACCCTCCTGCCCAAAATCTCGACCTCTGGAGCCAAAAACACACACTTGGACTTCTTTAGTCGCAGGCCTACCCGGTCCAGTTGGCGTAGCACCTCCTCCAGATTGTGGAGGTGTTCCTCGGTGTCTCGACCCGTGATAAGGATGTCGTCCTGAAATACGATTGTTCCGGGGATGCATTTGAGCAGGCTTTCCATGTTCCTCTGAAAGATGGCGGCTGCTGAACGAATGCCAAACAGACACCTGTTGTAGACAAACAGCCCCTTGTGCGTGGTGATGGTGGTCAGTAGCTTGGATTCTTCAGCCAGTTCCTGGGTCATGTATGCCGAAGCGAGATCCAACTTGGTGAACAGCCGGCCGCCTGCCAGCGTGGCAAAAAGATCCCCTGCTCTCGGAAGCGGGTATTGGTCCTGAAGGAACACTCGGTTGATGGTGGCCTTGTAGTTGCCACAGATCCTGACCGAGCCATCCGTTTTTAGAACAGGGACGATGGGGCTTGCCCAACAGTCGCTGAATTCAACGGGCGAAATTATGCCCTCTCTTAGCAACCTGTCCAACTCACTCTCAATTTTCTCCCGCATCACATACGGCACAGCTCTGGCTTTGCGGTGCACTGGTGTGGCGTCCGGGGTGATGCGTATCCTTACTTTGGTGCCTTTGAAAGTCCCGACACCAGGTTGAAATAATGACTCGAACTTTTGTAGGACCTGTGAGCATGAACTTCGCTCCACAGATGAAATGGTGTGCATATCCCCCCATTTCCAGTTCATCTCGGGTAGCCAGCTCCTCCCCAAAAGCATGGGACCATTTCCCAGGGCAATCCAGAGTGGCCGCCGGTTCTGAGATCCATTATGTGTGACCACCAACATTGCACTGCCTAGCACTGGGATGATCTCTTTGGTAATTGCGTGTCAATGCGTTCTAGTTTGGGTCTGCTAGCTCTGAGTGGGCACAGTTTCTCGAATTGTTGGACACTCATAAGTGACCGGCTGGCTCCTGTGTCCAGCTCCATACGTACCGGGATGCCATTCAACAGTACTCTCATCATCATAGGTGGGGTTTTTGTGCATGAGCTGTGGATGTTTGCCACCTGAACCCGCTGAACTTCAGCATCCATTGCTGTGTCCCAGGCATACCCCTGCCTTGCAGACCCCTCTTGTGGTTCATCCGCTTCATAAACCAGCCTCACTGCGGGCTTCCTGCACATCCTGGCTAAATGTCCACTCAAGTTATAATTTCTGCAGATGAATTGTTGAAACTGGCAGGTCTTCGCAGCATGTTTGCCCCCGCGCCTCCAGCATGAGCTGAGATTGTTGTGAACAAAAGAGGTGTTACCAGGCATTCCTCTCTGATTGTCTCTTTGATTGCTCTTGAGCACTCTGTTAGTGGGTGTCAACGGTCCCATCCCGGGACGTATTGTCCCTTGTGACGGTGTAAATGTCTGTTCAACCTGCCATTGTCTCTGTTGAGGACCCACCCTAGAGTCTGTTACTGCCTGGTTGGTGTCGAATTGCCCTTGCCTGCCTGCGGGGTTCTGAGTCGCGTTTACCATGTTAACTCCCTGCTCCATCGCCACGTTGGGAGCAGCGTGGCGATGGAGCAGGGAGTTAACATGGCCAACAAAAGGCCAGCGTGAGTCGGGGAGGACCAGCGGGAGGTCAAGAGGCAGAGTGGCAGCGTCCCAGGCCTACAAAAGGTCCAGCTGGTGCAGCTCCAGCCGGGAGAAAAAGCAAAAAAGAAGTAGAAAGAAATCAAAAAGTGACGTCACAGCCAAAGGGGTAAGTGATTGGCTGGTGATTGGTGAGTCGCTTTTCTTTTTCTTTTTTATATCAGTAAGTAACCTGTTAACATTGTTGTCGCCAAATTAAGTGTATCTAAGGGTTAAGTCATAGCAGGAGAGCTCAGTCACGTGATATGCTCCTCCTGTACCATGTGGGAACTCAGGGACACTTCTGGTGTCCCTGAAGACTATGTGTGCGGGAAGTGTATCCGCCTCCAGCTCCTGAGGGACCGTGTTGCGGAATTGGAGCTGAGGGTGGATTCACTCTGGAGCATCCACGATGCTGAGAATGATGTGAGTAGCACATGTGGCGAGTTGGTCTCACCGCAGGTGAAGGGTCCACAGCCAGCTAGGGAATGGAAGACCAGCAGGAAGAGCAGTGCAAGGAAGGTAGTGCAGGGGTCCCCTGCGGTCATCCCCCTGCAAAACAGATACACTGCTTTGAGCACTGTTGAGGGGGATGACTCATCAGGGGAGAGCAGCAGCAGCCAAGTTCATGGCACCATGGCTGGCTCTGGTGCACAGGAGGGCAGGAAAAAGAGTGGGAGAGCAATAGTGATAGGAGATTCAACTGTAAGGGGAATAGATAGGCATTTCTGCGGCCGCAATCGAGACTCCAGGATGGTATGTTGCCTCCCTGGTGCAAGGGTCAAGGATGTCTCGGAGCGGGTGCAGGACATTCTGAAAAGGGAGGATGAACAGCCAGTTGTCGTGGTGCACATTGTTATCAACGATATAGGTAAAAAACTGGATGAGGTCCTACGAGACGAATTTAAGGAGCTAGGAGCTAAATTAAAAAGTAGGACCTCAAAAGTAGTAATCTCGGGATTGCTACCAGTGCCATGAGCTAGTCAGAGTAGGAATCGCAGGATAGCGCAGATGAATACGTGGCTTGAGCAGTGGTGCAGCAGGGAGGGATTCAAATTCCTGGGACATTGGAACCGGTTCTGGGAGAGGTGGGACCAGTACAAACCGGACGGTCTGCACCTGGGCAGGACCGGAACTAATGTCCGAGGGGGAGTGTTTGCCAGTGCTGTTGGGGAGGAGTTAAACTAATATGGCAGGGGGATGAGAACCAATGCAGGGAGACAGAGGGAAACAAAATGGAGACAGAAGCAAAAGACAGAAAGGAGATTAGTAAAAGTGGAGGGCAGAGAAACCCAAGGCAAAAAACAAAAAGGGCCACTGTACAGCAAAATTCTAAAGGGTCAAAGTGTAATAAAAAGAAAGCTCGGTGCCTAAATGCGAGGAGTATTCGGAACCCAGGAGAGGGCTCTGAGCTCGTTAGAGTGGGTGAGAGCTCAGATGAAGTGGAACCCAAGAAAGAATGCAAAAGGCAGGAGACAACAGAGCAGAGTAGCACTGGGCTAAGTGTAAACCACAAGGTGATAGGAAGGGACAATATGTATGAATATAAAGGGGCTGCAGGAGGGGTCAAAACTAAAAATCATGGTTTAAAAACTAGTATTAAAACGCACGCAGCATTCGAAATAAAGTAAATGAGTTGACGGCACAAATCATTACAAATAGGTATGATTTGGTGGCCATTACAGAAACGTGGTTGCAGTATGGTTGAATTTGTAATACAGATTGAGGGTGAGGACGTAGTGTCTCAAACGAGCGTACTATGCTTAAACAAAGGGAACTACAGTGGGATGAGGGCAGAGTTGCGCAAAACATAAAAACAGATAGTAAAAGCTTTTACCGATATATAAAACGGAAAAGAGTGACTAAAGTAAATGTTGGTCCCTTAGAAGATGAGAAGGGGGATTGAATAATGGGAAATGTGGAAATGGCTGAGACCTTAAACAATTATTTTGCTTCGGTCTTCACAGTGGAAGACACAAAAGCCATGCCAAAAATTGCTGGTCACAGGAATGTAGAAAGGGAGGACCTTGAGATAATCACTATCACTAGCGGGGTAGTGCTGGACAGGCTAATGGGACTCAAGGTAGACAAGTCCCCTGGTCCTGATGAAATGCATCCTAGGGTATTAAAAGAGATGGCAGAAGTTATAGCAGATGCATTCGTTATAATCTACCAAAATTCTCTGGACTCTGGGGAGGTACCAGCGGATTGGAAAGCAGCTAATTTAACGCCTGTTTAAAAAAGGGGGCAGACAAAAGGCAGGTAACTATAGGCCGGTTAGTTTAACATCTGTAGTGGGGAAAATGCTTGAAGCTATCATTAAGGAAGAAATAGCTGGACATCTAGATAGGAATAGTGCAATCAAGCAGACGCAACATGGATTCATGAAGGGGAAATCATGTTTAACTAATTTACTGGAATTCTTTGAGGATATAACGAGCATGATGGATAAAGGTGTACCGATGGATGTGGTGTATTTAGATTTCCAAAAGGCATTCAATAAGGTGCCACACAAAAGGTTACTGCAGAAGTTAAAGGTACGCGGAGTCAGAGGAAATGTATTAGCATGGATAGAGAATTGGCTGGCTAACAGAAAGCAGAGAGTCGGGATAAATGGGTCCTTTTCGGGTTGGAAATCGGTGGTTAGTGGTGTGCCACAGGGATCGGTGCTGAGACCACAACTGTTTACAATATACATAGATGACCTGGAAGAGGGGACAGAGTGTAGTGTAACAAAATTTGCAGATGACACAAAGATTAGTGGGAAAGCGGGTTGTGTAGAGGACACAGAGAGGCTGCAAAGTGATTTAGATAGGTTAAGCGAATGGGCTAAGGTTTGGCAGATGGAATACAATGTCGGAAAATGTGAGGTCATCCACCTTCGGAAAAAAAACAGTAAAAGGGAATATTATTTGAATGGGGAGAAATTACAACATGCTGCGGTGCAAAGGGACCTGGGGGTCCTTGTGCATGAAACTCTTTTTGGATCCTTGCATGAATCCCAAAAAGTTAGTTTGCAGGTGCAACAGGTAATCAGGAAGGCGAATGGAATGTTGGCCTTCATTGCGAGAGGGATGGAGTACAAAAGCAGGGAGGTCCTGCTGAAACTGTACAGGGTATTGGTGAGGCCGCACCTGGAGTACTGCATGCAGTTTTAGTCACCTTACTTAAGGAAGGATATACTAGCTTTGGAGTGGGTACAGAGACGATTCACTCGGCTGATTCCGGAGATGAGGGGGTTACCTTATGATGATAGATTGAGTAGACTGGGTCTTTACTCGTTGGAGTTCAGAAGGACGAGGGGGGATCTTATAGAAACATTTAAAATAATGAAAGGGATAGACAAGATAGAGGAAAGAGGTTGTTTCCACTGGTCGGGGAGACTAGAACTAGGGGGCACAGCCTCAAAATACGGGGGGGAGCCAATTTAAAACCGAGTTGAGAAGGAATTTCTTCTCCCAGAGGGTTGTGAATCTGTGGAATTCTCTGCCCAAGGAAGCAGTTGAGGCTAGCTCATTGAATGTATGCAAATCACAGATAGATAGATTTTTAACCAATAAGGGAATTAAGGGTTACGGGGAGTGGGCGGGTAAGTGGAGCTGAGTCCACGGCCAGATCAGCCATGATCTTGTTGAATGGCGGAGCAGGCACGAGGCGCTTGATGGCCTACTCCTGTTCCTAATTCTTATGTTCTTATCTTTACAAATAAAGGTGAGGATTAGCTATATGAGAGGTACAATATTATAGGTTGTCCAACAACCTAGTAAGAGAGATTTTGCCCGACCTGGCTCCTTGACTGACTTTTTTGCAGTAAGATGCACTATATTGTATTTTACTAGTCTTGAATAAAGCCTTTGATAAGGTTCTGCATGAAGGGCTTATACACAAGCTTAATGCAGTGGATATTCTAAGTAAAACTTGGAGGTGGATAAGGAAATGCCTGAAATAAAGTAAGTGAGTAGTAGTTATGGAGGTAATGTCAGGCTGTGGTGCTATATTATGTGAGATCTCAGGGAATGGTGGTAGATACTTACTGCTACTAGCCTACAAAAATCACCAAGATTCAAAAATGGAAAGCAAGCTGGTCAGTCAAGTCTGATGAAGGAGTCAAGGAACTACAGAAGATCCTAAAAAAATTGCAAGTTGCAGAACTACGAAATACATTCACATAAGTGTCAAGTTTTACACATTGAAGAAAAAGTGAGCATACTTACATAATGAATGTTATTGAATCAACTAGGACAGAGGCTAAAAGAGATGTAGCTGTGATAGTAGCCTCAACAATGACCAAGGTCTTGTATTGCACAGTGTCAATCAATGAAGCAAAGTGAATGTTGAACTATTTGCTAAATCAGTAAAGTACACATTTGAAGCCATTATGATGTAATGCCCTGGGTAAGCTGCATGTTGAGTGCTGCATCCAGTTCTGGTCCTGAGTCAGAAGCGAAACGTTCAATCCCCAGAAGCAGGGCAAAGAAAGGGTAAGAGACTCTTCCCTAGTGTCAAAAACTGCATTATGAGCAAGTGGTCGAAGGATTCCCAGTCTTCAGCCTTAAAAGTAAGGAAATGAGAGACGAAATACTGTACAGATTGGAAAAGATTAATCCAGAGCATTAAATTAATCCACTGAAGGATAAGAGGAAATAGCTACAAGCTAGTAAAAGGCAAGTTCAGGACTGATGTCTGGAAACACTTTTTCAAATAAATAAAGAAAGAAATTGCATTTAATTAACACCTTTCACATCTTCAGGATGCCCCGAAGTGCTTTGCAGCCAATGAATTGCTTTTGAAGTGCAGTCACTAATATGTTGGCGAAAGTGGCTATCATCCTGCTCACAGCAAGGTCCCACAAACAGCATCGACATAAATGGCCAGTTAATCTGTTTTTGGTGATACTGGTTGAGGGATAAATGTTGGTGAGGACATCGAGAAAATTCCCCTGTACTTCTCTGAATAGTGCCATTGGATCTTTTACATCCACTTGAACAGACAAGGCTTCGGTCCAAAAGAATGATTAATACTTGTAATGGTCCTCTGAGTAGATTGGGGCAAAAACTCTGGACTCATTCAAGCAACAGCAATGAGGGGATTACAGGTAAACTAGAGGTGATCCAAAACTCGGCTGCCCATGTCCTAACTCGTACTAAGTCCCGCTCACCCATCATCCCTGTGGTCGCTGACATATATTGGCTTCCGATTAAGCAATGCTTCGATTTCAAAATCCTCATTCTTAATTTCAAATCCCTCCATGGCCTCAACCTTCCCTATCTCTGTAATCTCCTCCAGCTTCACAACCCCCCGAGATGTCTGCACTCCTCTAATTCTGCCCTCCTGAGCATCCCTGATTATAATCGCTCAACCATTGGTGATCGTCCCTCGGCCCTAAGCTCTGGAACTCCCTGCCTAAACCTCTCTGCCTCTCTATCCTCCTTAAAGACACTCCTTAAAACATGCCTCTTTGACTAAGCTTTTGGTCACCAGCGCTAATTTCTACTTATGCAGCTCAGTGTCAAATTTTTTTTATCTCATAATACTCCTGTGAAGCACCTTGGGACGTTTCACTACGTTAATGATGCTATATAAATACAAGTTGTTATTGTTGTGGATTGGTGTTGTGAATTTCCTTCTTCAACCAAACTTTCAGCTATACCTCACTGTCTTCGACCTCCTATACTGTTCCAATAAAGCTCAACGTAAACTAGCGGAACAGCATCTCATCTTTCGATTAGGCACCTTACAGCAGCCTTCTGGACTCAACACTGAGTTCAACAGTTTCAGATCATAACCTCCGCTCCCATTTTTCGGATGGCAGCTGTTGATGATTCTGCTATTCCCATTTGCACCTCTTCTCGACCCCCATCTTTTGTTCTTTTATTTGTCCCATTACCATCTCCTATTGCCAATACTATCATCCCTTTTGTCTTTTAATGTCTCTTGCCTTCCCCTCATAACATGGCCTTTCCTTTTGTTCTTTCCTCCCCTCCCCGCTTTCCCTGCCTCTGCACTTGCTTAAAACCTATTATATCTCTAACTTTTTTTCTGTTCTGATGAACGGTCATCGACATGAAACATTGGGGGGGAAATTGCATAGTGCCCAGTTTGGGGCGATGACTTTTGCAGTAGCACAAAAGTATCGGCGGGCACTACGTGAGAGACTCCGACGCAAACTTCCCGTTTAGTGCTTCAGGAAGGAAGTGGAGCACTAAACCAAGCCCTATCACTTCCCTTGAGAGTGCTAAAGCCAGAAAGAGGGGCGGTAGTGGTGCAGCTCTGCCAATGTCGAGACCCGTGCTGCTGGAAATGGAGGCTCCATCCCTTCCTTAAAGGGTCATCGCTGCAGGCTCGGCATGAAGTCAATGTCCCTCGTCGCTGACGGCAGCTGCGATTCATAACAATCAGCCCCAAGCACTCTAAAAGAGTGCAGGGCTGATCAATCGCGGCACATCAAGATGTTGAAAATACAATCTAAGGGGTAAAAAATTAGTTTTATTGACACAAGTGGCCTTACCTTTAAATGCGCGCCCCAAGCGGCCGGCCTCCCTAACAACGCCTCCTGCAGCTGTCAGTGTTGACTCCGGCGACGCGGCAGGGGGTGGAACCGAAGTTCGGGTCCAGGGCGCTACCGGGGTGATGCACAGCACGATGACGTCACGATCTCAGGGGCTCGTGGCGCTAGGGGTTACTGCCGTCTCAAACTTCAACAGGAATTTTGAGGGCGTCGGTACTCTCGCCACGCCTGGTCACAAAGCTGGTAGCGCCCCGTTATCGCCATCCGGAGGTGCTAACAGGAAGTGCAAAGGAGGCAAATTTCTAGCCTACTTCTGTTTCTCTCTCCACAGATGCTGCCTGACCTGAAGAGAAAAGAGAGGCTGTCTTCACAATGACTTCCAACTACAGATATGTCTTAAGGGGCATCATTCTTTTTAATTCTTGAGAACTTTATTGATCTGGACAATGCTCAAGTGGATTAAATTGTGGTAGTTACCTCAGCATATTTCAGATAGCTGCAAAACATAGAGAAACTCCCTATTATGGTTCACTCCCAATACTTTTTCTCAGTTATCACCTCTTTGACCAAGCTTTTGGTCACCTGCGCTAATTTCTACTTATGTGACTCGATGTCAAATTGATATTACATAATTCTTCTGTGAAGCGCCTTGGGACGTTTCACTACGTTAAAGGTGCTATATAAATACAAGTTGTTGTTGTTGTTGTTATTGTGAAAGGCAGCTTCCATAGACATCTGTATTCTCTATGATCAACGACTTAACCGTAAGTGTTTACAACGTGGGATATTGCATACGACTGGGGGATTAATCCTCCTATTTATTGTAAATTTACTATTGAATAGTATATTGGATTGCACTATGTCCACCGTCACTTCAAAAGACCGATAATATCTTCCACACCAGATATTATTTGCAATACGTGAAACAATTAAGCAGATTTATTCAAGAACCGTGTAGTGCGGGCAAAATAATGAATAGTTCAAAACAGAACTGGAAATATGGAAATAGTCCACAAGAAGTTAACCAAATAAACCAGTCAGTCAAGCCCTTTAAATTCTTACAGAATTTGAAAATAAAATAAAATCTTTAAATAAGCTGAAGCTATGGAGCCTATTTACTTCATATACCATAGCACGATAAACTGAATTGCCAACATAAGAACATAAGTAATAGGAGCTGGAATAGGCCATTTGACCCTTCGAGCCTGCACCACCATTCAATAAGATCATGGCTGATCTTCTGCACTATCCCCATATCCCTTGGCTCCCTTAATATCCAAAAATCTATTGATCTCTGTATTGAATATATTCAACAACTGAGCATCCACAGCTCACTGAGATAACAAATTCCAAAGATTCCCTACCCTTTGAGTGCAGAAATTTCTCCTCATCTCAGTGGTAATTGGCCGACCCATTATTCTGAGACTGTGACCACTAGTTCTAGACTCCCCAGCCAGGGGAAACATCTTCCCAGCATCTACCCTGTCAAGCCCCTTAAGAATGTTATACTTTTCAATGAGGTCATCTCTCATTCTTCTAAACTCTAAGGAATAAAGGCCTAGTCTACTGAATCTCTCCTCATAGGACAATCTACCCATCCCAGGAATCACTGGTGAACCTTTCTTGCACTCCCTCTAAGGCAAATATAACCTTCCTTAGGTAAGGAGACCAAAACTGTACACAGGTGTGGACTCAACAAGGCTCTTAGAAAGAAAGGGCAAGTTAGAGGAACAGCTGTAGGGGTTGGAGGTAGATGTCCAATTTGAATATTCAGAATCTCTTTCAAAGGTAGGCATCTGCTTTGATGTTCGGTCGATCAGATAAAGACAATCAATTGAACAATATCAGCTATCTTAACAACCTTTTGATGCAAAGGCATGAGATTGATCACCTAGGAGTATTGAGGTTAAATGCAAATATACATCGTCTGGGTTTATAATTTTTATACAATTTCAACCCACAATATGTTCTACTTACTTCTGATTCTAAGCACTTTTAAATTACAGGTAATCAACAGGGAGCAGCTTTATTGCTGCATCCTGTCCCAATCAATACATTAGCATCTTAACATTGGTCCCCTTCAAAGAAGTGCTGTGGCAGCAATGGAGACATCTCATTTGCAGTATTCCCTCCATTTAGGACTAAGCAAAAATAAGAGAAACCACAGAAAACAAATTTGATTTTCATCATACTTCCAACTATTGGTGCAGGGCTCAAATCAGCTGATAGAAAACACAGCTGACAGAAAAAAGCCAAAACAAAAGCCTCAACTTAATCTACTAGCATTAGATGGACTTTGTTTCCAGACCAAGGGAATCCACTCAACTGCCTCTGCATCCGTCATGCTCTCTTCACCTTCACATGCCAACCATACAGCTGCTCCTCTGACTTGCCCTTCCTTTCCAAGGTCCTTGAATGCATTGTTGCCATTCAACTACTCACTTAACTATCTCACCTCAGCCTGGACAATTCCCTACAATCTAGTTTTTTTAACAAACTTACAGTGGTGAAACTGCTCTAGTTAAAGTCATCAATCGCATCCTGGACGAGTGTGGCTTGCTGTTCCTGTTCATGCTTTTTGACCTGTGTCACTCTCAGAACTATTGATCTACACCACTTTTTGTCTATGGTTCTCCTCCATGACAATGCTCTTTCACACCCCAACATAGTCACTACATATTTTCCAATAATTGTTCCTCCTGTGTCCACATGGTCACCTCCAGCGAACTCCAAGGCTGCATCCTTGGACCTCTACTATTTAATCATCCAGACACGATCCTTAGCAGTCTATTTGATCCCAAGATGAACCTTAAATCCAATGTCTGATCCCTCTCCGGGACAGCCTTATCCCACCCCTGGAACATTACTGACACACCACCTCCTTCACTTATACTGCTGCTGAAACCCTTACCCATGGCTTCATCATTTCAAGGATTACCAGCCTCCAACCTTCACAAACTAGATAATGCTGAGTTCTCTCGCCCAAGTTCTCTCCCACATAAGATCCCACATAATTATTATGCCTCCTTGCCAAGTTCACTGTCCCCTGCGAATCAGTTTTCGGGTCCTTAACCTGCTCTTCAAATCCCTTCCATGGTTTCACTCCAATTTATCTGAGAGGTCTTCTCAATCTATGGCCTCCGTTTCTCTAATTCCAGATTACCCTCCCTCCATGTTAATATTGTAGACCAATCTTTTAACAATTTTACCCCTCCCACCTTGAATTCTTTTCCAAAGTCACTTTGCCTTGCCAGCTCTCAGCAACGCTTTCAATCTCCTCCACTCCCCCGAAACAAATTCTTTCACTTCCAGCTCAGGGTCCATCTTTCTCCCTTGCAAACTCAGAGACTTCCATCTATATGAGTCATGCCATGTAAATGTAAGTTATTGTGTCATTTCCACCCACTGGTAACCTTGGCTTTCACTTGAAGAAGGAAAATCTTTTATGGTATCACTCTTTTTTGTGGTGCTTTGTTCCTTTCCCCCATTTGATACTACTAGTCATTAGCATTGTCACTCATTACCTCATTTACCCTGAAAATGATAGCACAAAATTAGCACTGGATATGTTAGATTGCTTTATGAATATGCATATCAACTGCTCGCTGACAAGGTGCACGCTGACTAACTTTTGCAGTACTGGAAATTTTGGTTCAGTACAACAACAATTACTACTTGCATTTATAAAGTGCCTTTTAATGTAGAAAATTGTCCAAGGGCACTGTAAATGTAATCAGATAAAAATGGATGCTGCACCAAAGCAGGATAACTTAGGATAGAACAAGAAGCTTGGTCAAAAGTGGGTTTTAAGGAAGGTCTTAAAGGAGGAGAGGGAGGTGGAGCGGCAGAAAGGTGGAGAGAAAGAAAGACTTACATTTATATAGTGCCTTTCATGGTCACCGGATATCCCAAAGCACTTTATAGCCAATGAAGTACTTTTTGAAGTGTAGCCACCTAATCATCATCATCATCATAGGCAGTCCCTTGGCGTCGAGGATGACTTGCTTCCACTCTAAAAGTGTGTTCTCAGGTGACTGTGCGAGACCTAGAGTCTCTGTCACAGGTAGGGCAGACAGTGGTTGAAGGAAAGGGTGGGTGGGGAGCCTGGGTTGAAGCACATTCCTTCCGCTGTCTACGCTTGGTTTCTGCTTGCTCTTGGTGATGAGACTCGAG